>NC_047655.1:473242-655729 GCF_902201215.1 Prunus dulcis | reverse complement strand
TGGGTTTTTGCTAAGAGCAACTCCAGCAGTGCTGGGTTACTCGGGCTGGGGGGGGTTTGGGGCCAAAAATAGAGTCCAGCAGCACAGGGCCAGCCCGGGCGACGGTGGGGGCCAGCAAAACGGGCAGGCCCGAAGGCGGAAATGGCCCGAGGTCCAAACCGAAGTCCAGGACAAAATAGCTGACGCCAGCATGGCGTCAGCCCTGAAAATTCAAGCGCCAACGTTTAAAAAAATTTCAAACCCGCGCTACAGTAACCGCAACGGCTCCTTGACACGTGGCGCAATCTGGTCGCTCCGATTGGAATTTTTCCTTCAATCCGACGGCAGCCAATTTTTCTGCCAAAAAAAAAATGAAAAAAAATCGAATTTTTTTTTTTAAAATACACAAAAATTACAGAATTTTTTGTGTATAAATACCAACCAATACTCTTCACTTTTAACACCAAATCCTCATATATTTTCTTCTCCTTCTACTATTCTTCATTTTCTCCTCAAAATTTTTTCACTTTCTATTCAATATTTTTTCACTTTGAAGTTGTAATTTTTTTCTAGCATATTATGGGTTCTTCTAATGAAAATGGAGGGGCATGGAGCATGATGGAAGATGTTAGCTTGTGTGAGGCTTGGGTCCAAGTTAGTCATTGTCCAGTAACGGGCAATGAGATTAAATTTTCTCATATGTGGAAAAAAATTTATCAAGAATTTTGTGAAAAGGCAATTGGTTCTACACGTACAGAAATGGCATTATCCAGTAGGTGGAAAGTTCTTAATAAAGAGTTGGGGAAATGGAGAAATGCTTTAGCAAAAGCGATTGACAACCAACGAAGCGGAGAAAATCTTAGCAATGAGGTAAATTATTTGTCATTTTTCTTCTATTAATTTCTATGTCATATTAATTTTTATTTAAATGTTTCTTGCAATTTATATATTTTGTTAATATGTCTTTTTTTTTTTTTAATACATGTTGCATTTTTTTATTATTTCTTTAATTTCCATTAGTTTTTTTTTTACATGTTGCATTGCCAATATTTTAAAAATTGTCTTGCATTTCCATTTCATTTTTTTTTTATAGATTATACAAGCACAAATGTGGTTTGGTGCTACCGGCCAAGGAAAAAAAAGTTTCAACCATACCCATTGTTGGGAGGTGGTGAAGACTTGTAAGAGATTCCAAATTATTCCAACCGGACCGACTTGTAAGACAATTTCTCTTTTGAACAAAATATTCATCATAATTGCAAATATCATGCATGATTTTTTGGAACAAATGAGGTTGCATTCTATATCTCCTTCGAAAATCAACATTAGAGTACAGAGATTGTGGGATAAAATAATCTTCCATAAGATTCTTACCCCGGGAATGTCTATGTCTGTCCACATTTGGGCCACGGCCTTCTCGTGAACCACGGCGAGCCTGCTTTTCTTCCTCCAGCAAAGCAACTGCTATGCCAAGTTGCTCATCTAGTTCTCTCTGCGCCCTTTTGCTTGCAGCTCGTCTACGCATTCTCTCTCTAGTTTTTCTCTCTTGCCTCTCCAAAACCTCTTCCACGTCTGCCATTGAGAATGGAGAATGAAAGCTAAAATTTGAGAAATGGAAATGTAGAGAAGAATTGGTGTGGGAGGTATGAGCTGAAATTCTGATTTTATAGAAAAATGAACACAGATAGATATGACACGTGGCGCAATCTTAGAGGGTGAAAATCTTATCTGAAATTTGAAATTCAAATGAAATTTCAAATTTCAAATTTATCTAAAATTTGAATTCCGAAATGTATCTGAAATTTGACATTTTGAATTTATCTGAAATTTGAATTTTGAAATGTATCTGAAATTTGAAATTTATCTGAAATTTGAAACCGAAAATCTTATCCGAGATGAATAGTATTAACACGTAGGAACCCAAAAATCTTATCCGAAAATATTAACCAAATTAATTATTTAAGTAAACAAAATTGTGAAAAAAACAAAAAAATGAATAGTAATTGCCATGGCAAGCCCCTAACTGCTGGAAACACATTTTGCTGGAGGGGACTAGGGCAGGCACTATTCACGTGAATAGTGCCTGCCCTAGGGCTAATCTTGCCATGGCAAGAGTCAACTGGTGGAAATGCTCTAAGCTTTAGAGTTGGCCAATAACCTTTCGTCTTGGGCTTCCGAAGACGATATCAAGTGCAGCGGAAAGGGAGCTTGCAAAGACGATAAAAAAATTTATTCATAAAAATAAGTTGTACTTACATAATCAAATATTTATCAAATAACAAACAGTTACAATTTTCTATTATATATTATTTCAATTATTAAAACAATACAATAATGTTAAATGGAATACATACGAAGAACAATAATGTTAAATGGAATACATAGGAGTAGAATGTACTTGACTTTATTCAGAGTGATCTTGAATGAAATTGATACGTATTCAATACTAAAGGTAGATTTAATAATTTTTATTATTTTTTATTTACAGTTGGAGGATAAATTAATTAAAAGAAAGTATGGAGAGGAAGCTCAAGGGTAAAGCGCAAAGAACCCTACTTCAATTTATACTATGTAATTTATATTTATACAAGCGATGTTGAGAAAAATTGAATTTAAGACTTTCAGTGCAGGAGTAAATACTCTTAAGTACTTGAGAAACAAATTCCTTACACACTTGAGAGATACAAGCCTCTTGCACACACCGGGTACCTTTAAGTCACACACTTTATCACATATGCATTGTATATTCATCATGATGCTTTTAATTTATTTTTAGACATATCCACACACTTATTGATTCATTGAATCACAAATAAAAAAGAAAATAAAGTTAAAATGAAACCCGAAATCACCAAAAAGTCCTCCACGCAACCAAACATACCCAAAAGTCCCAACGTTCCGACCGTCACGTCAAAATTCAAATCCTCTTTACGAAAATTTCCGCTTTCCCGCCCACGCCTCGCACTCCAAAATTTGCGCTTCAAAATTTCGCGGCCCACAATATAAATCCTAATCACTTACACCCTAAACAAACCCTATTGCCCTCTTTCTCTCTCCACCAAACTATTTATCTCCCTTCCATTTATATCTTTCTCGGCCATTCAATTTCTCTCTCCGCCGTACCGACAATGGCCGGCAAGCGCAAGAGCAAGTCTTCGCCCTCTGAAGCTCCTCCATCCAATTCCGCTTCAGCCAATAAGCTGAAGCGTACTGAGGAGCCGATAGCTAAAAAAGAGGTCGCAGAGAGTATGGAAAAAACTGCTTCTCCGCCGAGGAAGCTCAAGGGTAAAGCGGTCGCCGTCAAAGATGGAGAGGAGCCTGAAGCCAAGTTTCTTGGCAAACCGGTGAAAGATACAGAGGCTCGAAAGAGGTGGCCAAAACGGTACCTGGGAAAGGTGAAAGATTTTCTTACTAGTTTTTGGATTCTTGAGAGGTTTTGTTATTTTTCTTGAAAACGACAAACATATTAGTTCAAATAATGTAAGTTTCTAGGAAACTGTGTTATAAGTCTTTGTAAGTTTAAACGTTAGTATAAGTTTACTTAAATTGATTAGTAATTTTTGTTAAAACTTCAATAAGAACAATATATTTAGGCTTAGTTCAGTAAAGACAGACAATTTGTGGTAAGTGACTCATGAGATGGTCGTAGTAAGAAATCGAATGCTCCAAGAAATGCCTTTTCTGAAACATTTCTGTACTCCAGAGCAACAATACGTTAGCTTGATTGATACCTATTGTTTGCCCATTTTCTGAACCCTTAGGCTCTATTTGGAGGAAAGGAGGAAAGGATTCCAAATCTATGGCTCATTAGAGTTTTGTAGAAACAAAAGCCGTTACAATCATTAATAGGAAGATTACAGCTCCGAGACATTGAACAAATTCCCTGCATTTTTGGATTGAAGGTAGTCTGGATTGAAGAAATTAAAGGGGAAGGTTTAGGAGAGAGATCAAAGGTGTTTTCTTTATTTGCATTTTTGTGACTTATTGAATTTTAATTGGTATGTGTTTTTTTTCCACTGGGACGAATCGATTATTGCCGAAAAGCTCGAACAGTGGGTTTTATATTTTTAATTAAGTGTTCGGCTGTCAGAAAATCAGTTTTAGCTCTATTTGGAGCTTGGCAGTGCTTCTAGTTGCAGATGCATGAATCATTGGGATTACTAATTTAATATTTTCGTTTTTAAGTGTGATGAACAAAATTGTTATTGGACACTTTTTAGGTTATGGGGTACTCAGTGCTTCAATGTGAATATGTATGATGCACTAGAGTTCGGTAAATTAGAATACCTTATAGGTGTTACCAAAGTATTATTAGGCCTGCTGGAGCTGACCTAGCCAAGTCCTAAATTCACTTTTGCACCCACCCATGCCACTTGGGCTAATCCCAAGGGCATTTGGATTTTATGCTGTTATTTACTTTTAACAGTGTTCTTGGTATTGTTGTAGATGAAGCAGGTGTCTGGGCCAAACAACTCAAACCAGTAAGTTTTTTATTCTATTTCAAGTTTGTGTCTTTTTGTACATCATTATTTTTTTCATTTTTCTCAAAGATATTTCTTTTCACTTTTAAAAGCCCCTTGTCAGTATTTCATTGCTACCTATATGCTTTTCATTTTGTATCTTTGGTATTTCATATTTTGATATCTTTGAAACAGAGATGAAGATGCAATTCAGGCTCGTGGCCATTACATAAAGGCAGAGGTTGATGGACGAAACATATTTGATCTGTATGATGATGCTCATGTACAAGTGAGTTTGCATTATTATTATTATTATTATTATTATTATTATTATTATTATTATTATTTTCTTGTATTTGTACTTTTGTGAAATATTCCTGCCTCTGTTTTTCATTAATAATATGGACACATTCACCTTGTTGATTGTGCTCCATATTGTTGATTGTATAATCAAAGTAACAATTAGTTATCCATTTGGTTATTGTCATGACTGTTTTCTGTTTATCGGAAATATCATGTTTGGGTACTCGTTTGAAAACAATAAGATGACTGATGACAAAGGCTCAGATTTGGTTCTTTTTGTGCACTGATATACTTGAACCTTTTTTTTTTTTGGGGTGCTTGCCTGTGTTTTCACCTAAGAAACTCAAAGTTTTTGTCAGGATGCCATTTGTTTGATGGGTGCGATTATTGCATGGCTAGGTAGCAATACCAACCTTTTACAAATTAATTCCAACAGTGCAAATGGTATATATATGTATGTGTGTGTGATAAGATTCATATGCACTATGATTGAAATTGACAAATTGTTAGATTTTGTACTATGCTGCATTGTTCGAGAGTGAACTAGAAACATTTCCTGGGAAATTGGGCCTTAAATGCTTTTGTATACTTGCCTATTCATGAATTGACGACTTTTTGTATTCATTTTTATGTTTAGGCAGGGGATGGAAACGAACCCTACGTTTGTAAGATCGTGGAAATGTTTGAGGCGATTGATGGGACATTATATTTTACTGCACAATGGTACTATAGATCACCAGACACTGTAAGATATTCCAAAAGAATCCTCTTCATGATTCTCTTTTCAAATGAGTTTTTTATTTCTTTATGTTGAACAATAAGAAGCTATTTATTGTGTGCTAAATTATAACATTAATTTTTTTTTTTGGGCTTTCTTGTAGGTCATAAAAGAGTGTGCTACAATTGATAAGAGGCGTGTATTTTTATCAGAGATTCAAGATGTCAACCCTCTCGATTGTCTTGTTGAAAAACTCAATATTGTTAGATTGTCTTTAAATGTATGGTTTAAGTTTCCACAATCATCCATTTTTTGTTGTTGTTCATATTAGTCCAATAAGAATTAATCACTGTATTTTCCCAGGTTGATCAAAATGAAAAGAGCAAATTAATTTCGACATGCAAGTACTTTTGTGACACAACATATTTGTTACCTTATTCAACTTTCATGAACTTGCCAGAAGGTTATCATCCTCCTTTTGTTTGATGTCGATGAATTGGTCTCTATTTCATTTGCAAGGCATATCTGTGTTCACATGTTGTTTTCTGTTAAAATTTCAGAAAATATACAGACGGGAAGTGATGACTCAACAATTTCTAGTGAGGCTGATGTGGACCGAGCTTGTGAGGTTAACTCCGAAGGTGCTGATGTGGACAAAGCTTGTCAGGTTAATTCCAAAGTTGCCCAACTCTGCCCTGTTAGAGAGTGTGGCAAACCAGAAGTCACATTGCTTGACCTATATTCTGGTTGTGGAGCAATGTCAACTGGGTTGTGCCTTGGTGCACAATTGTCTAATGTAAATCTGGTTACAGTAAGTCCAATTTCCTTGATTAATGTCTTCTAAAATTTTCAACATTAGTTCACCAATAATCATGGAGATTCGATAGCTGAATATAACTCAACTTGTTAGATGAGGTTGACAAAGTTTAAGTTGCCACATTATTAGCAAATGAGAATCTACAAAATGTATGCAAAATATTAATTCCATCCATCCGTTTATAATTTCTCGTTAATATCTTTAATTTCTTGTTTAAATCTTTTAGAGATGGGCTGTTGACGTAAATGAGTATGCTTGCCAAAGTCTCAAGCTTAACCACCCAGAGACAGAGGTATGTGTTTGTAGCTTACTTTTTCCCTCCTTTTGATGTGGTGCTTTGCACTCTTAACTTGTCTAATTCACATACCATAACAGGTTAGAAATGAATCCGCCGAAGATTTTCTCTCATTGCTGAAGGAGTGGAGAAAACTTTGCTTTTATTTTAACTTGGTTGAGACCAAGGACTCAGAGAATGATCAGTTTGACTTTTTTGAAACGGAAGACGAAGAGGAGGAAGAAGAAGATGGTGATAGTGGAAATGATGAGAATGATAGTGATGATCCTGAATTTGAAGTTGATTACGTACTAGAAGTATGTTATGGTGACCCCAACAAGACAAACAAGAGAGGATTGTACTTTAAGGTATGGAAATAATTTGTAGTCTTATGTTATTTTGTTTTTTGCCATAGGAGCAGTTGTTTATAAGTGATTGAAGCTTTTCAGTTATGGTTTAATCCTCAAGTTCATAGTCTCTGCTTGGCCTTTATACAAACACGAGGCGTAAAGTGTGGGTTCAATTCTCTCTCTCTCTCTCTCTCTCTCTCTCTCTCTCTCTCTCATGAAAAAAAACTTATTGACACTGAAACGGCACGGGTTTCATTGTATGATATGGAAAATGGAAAGATAATCCTAAAAGTACAAGCTGTTCACTGATAACAAAGATGCTCGAAATTTTCCATCGTAAGTATGTTAGAAGGTCTTCATTAATGGATATATCTTAAATGGGAATACAAAACTGTGTTTCATATGTTGCTACTGTGTGTACCCTTTAACAATGCAATCTCTGCTTCCGTGTGCCTTTCAGATTTATAAGAAAATTGCAGATAACCAAGCAATTAGTTTTTCACTAGATAATATTATTTGCTTTCTGATGTATTACACAGATCCGTTGGAAGGGGTATGGGGATGACGAAGACACCTGGGAGCCAATTGATGGACTGGGGTATGCAACTATCTTGAATTATGCTTGTAGTATTAATATCTGCCACCTGTTTGTGAGCATGTATGTGATACCTTCTGGCATGTTTAGCTGTGTCCTAAAGCATTGCAATGCATATCTTTCTGTCAAGCAGGCATTGTAGGAAGGCTATAGGAGACTTTGTTTCTCAACGTTATGCATCAAAAGCATTTCCTTTACCCGTAAGTTTTTAATTTTCCCCTAACCTTAAATTTAGAATTTGCAGAATTTAAATATAAATTATTGTCATTGACGCTTCATTTAATATTGTTCTGGACATTCTTCATGTAGGGTGATGTTGATGTGGTGTGTGGGGGGCCCCCTTGCCAAGGAATTAGTGGTTTCAACAGATTTAGGAACACACAACAACCGTTAGAAGATGAGAAAAATAAACAATTGATTGTTTTCATGGATTTCGTACAGTACCTTAACCCAAAATTCGTTTTGATGGAAAATGTGGTTGATATTGTAAAATTTTCTGAGGGACTCCTTGGACGTTATGCCTTGGGACGTCTTGTTGGTATGAACTATCAAGCTAGGATGGGAATGATGGCAGCAGGTGCATATGGGCTTCCCCAGTTTCGTATGCGTATGTTTATGTGGGGGGCCCGTCCTACTGAGGTATATTAGTTGAAGTATTAACTTTTACTAATAATGTGCTGGTTTTATCTCATGGCCTAATGAATTGCTTGATTTTTGCAGAGGTTGCCTCAGTACCCACTTCCTACACATGATGTTGTTGTAAGGGGTGTTATTCCCACGCAATTTGAGGTATGATAAGTGCTTAAGTTCTATGTTGTTTATGGTCGTTTTGTATTAAACAATTTGTAATAAATGCAGGGGAACACTGTTGCTTATGATGAAGGTGGCCCGGTTCAATTAGAAAGAAAGCTTTTGTTGGAGGATGCAATATCTGACCTTCCTGCTGTAAAGTCTTCTAATTGTTACTGTTGGGTGTGGTTTACTTTGTTTTTCTACCTTTCTCAATGTATATTTATCTACCCTGTTTGTATGTAGGTTGAGAATAGTGAAAACCGGGATGAGATGCCATATGCAGGGCCTCCCCAGACAGAATTTCAGAGGTTTATCAGACTAAGCAAAGAATGTAAGATGCTGCATTGGTTTTGAACATTTGATATGTCATTGATTTGAAACACACTTGTTGAGTTCAACTTCATGTACCTACTTCCCTGTTGTTTTTTTGCTTTGGTCGCATGATGTGTAGCTTATTGGAGTTATGACAATATGGGCCTCTGTGTTTTGTTTTCCTTTGGGTTTGCTGGCCTGTTCGAAGGATGCTGGACACTTTGATATTGTAACAATGTGAAAATGGAATGAGCTAATTGCTGTTGTCTGATTGTATTGTTACTTTGATACTGAGTAATACAGAAACTGAACTCAGCCGATTACATCTGCGTGATTAAATACTGTATATAGAAGTTAATTAAATCAGGAAAATAAACAACTCAATATGTCTCATTCAGTTAAATATAAGCCTTGCATGTTTCAGCCATTGCTAAAATGGTTAATGGTCACACATATGCTTGTAATGAAGTAGCAGTAGATTCTTAAAAATATATTTGGTAAGAGTTATGTGTTTGTTGGGAAAACTATAATTTCTGTTTGATTGTTGCTCTTGATACAGATTTGCTGGGGTCTTCAAAGGATGAATCATTACACAAGACGCTTTACGATCACCGTCCCCTAGAGTTGAATGCAGATGATTATGCACGTGTTTGTGAAATCCCGAAGAGAAAGGTTCCTTTCTTTACAATTAAATGCATGTTGGCTTGCATTCCTTTGTCATTGATAAAATCCTGCAATCTTGATGTCAGCTTATAAGTTTAATATTTTATGAACTAGGGTGCAAACTTCAGAGATCTACCCGGTGTTCGTGTGCGTGTTGATAACAAGGTTGAGTGGGATCCTGATGTAGAAAGAGTGTATTTGAAGTCCGGGAAACCTTTGGTAAAAACACATCTTTCTCTGCTGGTTCTTTTGTTTTCCTGCAACTTTACTATGTGAATCTCACTCATGACATTGTACTGATAGGTCCCTGATTACGCTATGAGTTTTGTGAAGGGGTCTTCATCAAAGTAAGTTTTAGTACCTTTTTTTGTTTTGTGTTTGGGTTGCATGGTTCAATCACTCAACATAAATTTTGAAATCTTCTATTGCAACTCTGTCAAATTATGCAGACCTTTTGCCCGTTTATGGTGGGATGAAACCGTACCAACAGTTGTTACTAGAGCTGAGCCCCATAACCAGGTATATGCATACTTACATACAAAAAGATAAATGTTTTCAGACAAAAATCAGAAAAGACAACGAGTTAAACACATTTTCCTTTACTTTTTTACAGGCAATTTTGCATCCTGTTCAAGACAGGGTATTGTCAATTCGTGAAAATGCAAGACTTCAAGGTTTCCCAGATTACTACAAACTTTGTGGCCCTGTCAAGGAGAGGTACCCTATATTTTTATACTTCAGTTCTGTCATCTCTTGTTATATCAAAATCTACAGGTGGTCTTATCTCTTCATGGTTGCATTGTTTCAGATACATTCAAGTTGGCAATGCCGTTGCCGTTCCAGTTGCACGTGCATTGGGCTATGCGCTAGGTCTTGCTTTGAAAGGTTCTGCTGGTGTTGACCCCGTGTTTCCATTGCCGGAAAAATTCCCCAATATTCAGTGTCAGATTCATTCTGCATCATCCGAAGATGATGCTTGATTATTGTTGTAATAACTTGATTTGTTAAAGATTTGATGAGGGTGGATTATTATTTGTTCCACAACGGGGAACATTATTATGTCAAATGAATTTCAAGTGTTCGTCATTGTTATGCTAAAAAAAATTGTAAAAGTACCCAAAGCATATATTGATTGTGCACCATTATAATGAAACTCAAGCTCAATGCATAAATTCCTCTGGTTGTACTTTTGGTTGCCGTTTGTTAATTCATCAATTTTCCTTTTTTCTTTTTCGTGTCGAAATCAATCAGTATAAGAACAAAAACAATATGAACATAGAGTTTTGCTTTACATACATATTTAATAATGCCACCCAACGAAGATTCAAAATCAACATGTATTTAAAAAAAAAACTCTGGGTTTTGCCCAACAAAAATTAAATGGCAATTAACACTGGAATTAAGAAGAGCTTTTTCACCCAGAGATTTTACATTAAAAAGAAGAAAAAAAAACTTAACATCATTCAACATTCATCATTCATTCTCCATGAAAGTACAATTTCATTCTACATAAGAGTCGAGTAACAACAGCTCAACTCATTTTGGGTTGAGGATTTTTTGATCTGTTAATAGGAAATGGAGGCAACCGAAGCACAGCTTCCTCTGTCTCAATCGGATCAGACCTCAGTATCTACCAACAACAAAAAGCAAAAAAAAAGTCCAATTAATAAAAACCAAACCCAGAAAAGAATAACCTTTATGTTTGTATTGTGTAGAGAGAGAGAGAGAGAGAGAGAACTGACTGGGTCTTGAAGCACAGGTTTGGTGTCGTCTTTGGCTGGTACGAAAGGAGGCTTTGTGAGCTTGGCAGCATTATTATTGTTGCTGGGTTTCATGGAGGAGATTTCAGAGTCCGAGTCTTTCATCGTCTCCTTTTTCTCTCTCTCTCTCTCGCTTTCGAATTTCACTTGTGTCTATGCGTTTACTCTCTTTTTTCTTCTTAACTCAACTGCGAAGGTAGAAGAATTGGAAAAAAAACAATGGGCTTTTTAGATTTTTCAGGGTCAAATAATGGGCTTTTCGGATAGAGGGCCCAAATGTAGCTCGCTTTTTATTATTATTTATTTCCTCAAAGCAAAAAGAGAATTGTAACGATGATCCTTCGATTTCCGAATATCAAATTTGAGTTTAAAGGGAAGATTACATTGATTAAAAAAATAAAAACCTTAAAATAAAGCTAGTTAAATAAAAATAAAAGAAAAATCGGTAAGGACATTCTTGACAAACATGTTCTCCTTTTCTTGCTTTCCTTTTTGAAGTCCATTTGCCCTGCTGCTTTCGGAAATTCTCAGAGTCTTGCAAATCCTGCACCAGAGAAGCAATGGAAAACGGAATCTTAAAGAGTTTCAAGTCTTGGTCTTAGGGCCAAATAAGAATTAAAATAAGAAAGAATTATTTCTTCAAGGATATACATATAAAACAATGACAAAATTGATCCATATATATATATATATACATATACCTTGTCGCTTAGAGAGGGTGTGATTTTAGTCAGTGCTTGCTCAAAGTGAGTTTGTTTGATTATGCATGGAGATGAACCCCAACTCGCAAGTGACGTTAGTTTCTCTTCAACAGCAGCCATAGCAGCTTCATGCATCTTGCATCAGTAGATTGATGAACAGATATGTCAGAAAATCCCAATCACAAAACTAAATCCTTCCAATTCTTCTCCATAATCAATTGCTATATAATAAAAAGCATAACATATGTATTCAAGTATAGCCCAAACAGTGCAGCAAGATCAGCTCTAGTAAATTTTTCACAAGCGGTTCTTTGTCCAATCTCACTTAGATTAACACTGGAATCCATAGGCTTGTTGCTTGCAAGAGCTTTTAAGATGAAGCCACGCTCATCTTTATTGGGCAGGGGGACATACATATGCTTACCAAATCTTCCGGGTCGTAAAACGGCAGGGTCCATTAGATCCAGTCTGCCAAACACGTCAATTTGTAGGAAATGTATAATCATAATCATCATTAAAACTGAAGAAGAATGAACAATGAGGTTTACCGATTAGTGGCACCAATTAGAATTACACCCTTCCGCTTCTCTCCACTGTCCAACTCTACAAGTAACTGCAATTGTAAGCAGTACTCAGTTGATTTTATACATGGATGAATAACATATGAGTGAGTGTGTGCATTGTAGATGGATGAACTTCGAACCGGTCAAAGCCTGCCTTTTTCCAGATTGGTTTACCTGGTTGGTTCAATAGAATCTCAACACTCTCTACTCCTTGTTCCCCTCGGTCACCTGCCAATAATTCACAGAGAGAAACTTGAAAAGAGATGATTTTGTAGGGCACTTCGTCGACAAAAATATCTACCATGTCCAACAGGTTAATGTATTGAGAACGGATGCAGCATAATCATGATATTATTATTAATATTTGCAAAACAAATTATGGAAATCTATAAAGGGGATAGCAGCAGGAAGAACAACTGTGGAGAAGACAGAACCACAAACCTCATCAAAGAAAAGTATGCATGGTGTGAACGCCCTTGCACGACTAAACAATGTCCGAACTGCCTTCTCACTTTCTCCCCAATTTTTATTCAGAAGTTCGGGGCCCTAACCATTTACCAAAGGCCATGCGAAATCAAACAGATTTTGTCAAATATGCAAAAACATACGTTGATTGAAATATTTATTTTCCACTGGACAAAACAACATAACACAAACCTTAACGTATTAACTATCGATATTTTCGCCGAAATATCGGCGAAATAATCGCTTTTTTGGACGGACGAGATATTTTTCGTTCAATACCCTGCTTTAAATGGTCAATATATCGCGATATTATCGATAATATCGCGATATGAACTTTCAAAAATTAAACATGTAAACTCACTCACCCTCTGCGCACGCTGGGGCTTGAACCCAGCCCCCTTCCGAAAATTGCAGCCTCTTAACCACCACACTGGTCATCAGTTTGTGATTATAATTTATGTAATCTAATATATATAATACACTACTTGCGAGCTGGTTTTCAAGTTTCAACTTTTCAACTACTCACCACGTTTCAACTTACTCATTCACCCCACCATTCAACCTCATAGGAACTCTATGTGGTACTAAGTCATTTATGTATCTTACCATGCAATGTATAAAATGTAAAATATTGTAGTAAATCATTATATATAAATGATTGTGGGGTGTTTAATCTTCTTTCATTAATTACTACATATTTTCTACACTCACAGTGTTTGTCAGCTCGCTATATAATCAACTTAAATTAGTTAAATCCATCATGCAATGCATTTCCTTCCAATTTTTTGTGATAAACTAATAGATAATTGACTAAATAAGCATCCTCCAAAGTTTCAATAAAAATTTCCAAGTTTTTCTTACAATTTTCGTGGTTTTTATTCAATTTTTATCGATATCGATAATATCCCGATATTTTCATCGAAATTTTCGTATTTTTGAACTATCGATATTTCCGATATCACCGATATTTTATGTAATAACCAAAAACAAAATATCTAAAAAGAAAGAAAATATCTAAAAAGTATGGAAACAATTTTGCCCTTGCATTATTTTAATGAGAGAAAATTTGACTTTTTAACCGAGAAAGAATTTGGGAATTCCGCTTGTGCCCTTGCGTAGAGCATGGCGAAAGGAGTCCGTAGACACGGAGTGGGCCCGAATCGGAGTTGTAACGAAAGAGTTATGGTCAAAAGAGTCTCAGTGGTATAACCGTAAATATTTCGAAGTTGGATCTATAAAAACCCAGCAGCTCTCTCTTCTCGCGCAGAAAACGGCCGCCGCCTTCCAGAGCTCGCTGGCGCCTCCTCCGAGCACCCCTGGCCACGGAACCGGTGGCGTTGGAACCGCCATCGAGTCCCCTACCTTTTCCGACCGACCTCCACCCTTGGGCCGCTCGGAACTGATCGGAAAACCATGTTTTCCGACGGATGTTCGTCCGAATCCACCGGAACTTCCAGCTCAATTTTCTCCTTCAATTCTCCATCAAATCGATCGAGTAAGGTATGGTTTCTCAGCTATTTTTCACGTTCTAGCTGATGGATATATGGGTTTCGATCGATTTTAGCTCTAAAGCGATCAATTTTCGACTTGAATTCTGGCCAAAACTTCGGCCGCCAAAAACTACTGTTTCTGGTCACTTTTTGGGGTATGTCCAAGAACAAAAGTGACTCCAAATGGGGTGTTTTACCTAGAGTAGGAGTTTGGAGTCTTGGTTCCGAGATTTTTCGGCCACCCGAAATCGCTTAAGACACCCAAATCTGCCCGCGCGTGCTGGGGCGCGTGGGCGAGGGTGGTGAAGTAATTCTGTGCAGTTTTGTGACCCTCGTGTCGTCACGAGCGCGTAGGATTTCGCGTATCTCGATTCGGAGTCCGTTTGAGCCCCGAACAGATTTTCCATATCGCGCGATCCGTGGGTGCAGTATCGTCAAATCTTCGGATCGCGCTTAATTTCAGATATGTCGGTCTACACGATTCAGGATCGTGTAGGATTCGACGGATTGCGAATCGGAGTCCCGGATACTCCGGAATCGCGAACCCTGGAGCTAGGGTTTGGATTTTAAGCGATAACGCGATTTTGGCTAATCCGACCGTCCGTTTCGGACCAAATTCGCGAACATGGTTCCTTCTCTATGAGGAACCTTTAGAGAAGCCTAGATTGGCCATCGGAGGCCGTGGACCCGCCGGGGTCCCGGGTCGGCCGATCGGACAGCTTATCGCCTAATTAAGCGTCGGGTCTTCCAAAACTGATCTAAGAGTCTAAAAAGTTAATGTGGGCTCAGGAGTAACTTGGATTTGAATGCACGTATTTCTAGGAGCCGGGGGCAGGGTGTTTAATTTAATTCTTTTTATTCAGCAAATTATTGATTTATTATTTATGGATAATCAGGCACCAGAGGTCCGGTCGACCCGCAGCCGGGACCTTCGAAGGGTCAAATTAGCTCGGACCATCTGTGAGTGGACTTTCTTTCATGAATTATTTTATATAAATGAGTTATATAGAAGATTTCTATAAATAAGATTTCATAAGTGATTTTATATTGATTTTATATAAATGAGTTTTTATAAATGAGTTTATTTGAATAAATTTCTTTATTTGATCTTGAGTAAGCTTTATTATGTTTCCGAGCATGATTAGTACAGAAATAGTTCCATAGTTTTGTGCTGCTTACTTACACATGCTAAAGAGTTATAGAAAACAGAGTTTGAGGCTTATGGCAGATGAAATAGCAGCACAATTTGAGATTTCAGTTATTAATCAGATTTTTCTAAAGGAATTTATTTTAAAACCACCTCGTACCCATTTTCTTTGGTGATTACCCAGAGTTGGACCGATGTCTACGGACATCCAGTCCGATTTCAGTTTATGTCAGTGCACTTGACTTTGCCTCACGAGTTTCGGGGACGCTCGGACCGTGAGTGCCAGGATTTGCGGCTCGGCAGACTTGGTGTCCCGAGACCTGCCAGGATTGCGGCTCGGCTGACTCTGTGTCCCCGAGACCTGCCAGGATTGCGGATCAGGCTGACTACGGTCCCCTGCATCCTGCCAGAGCGACTCGAGCTGATTTGGTGTCATCGAGGAATCTGCCGGCGGGACAGGCTGATCATAGTCCCCTGATTTCGCCAGTTTGCGGCTCGGGTAGACTGCGTGGCGCCCGAGACCTGCCAGGGGAATTGACGGATATGACAGGGGTACAAATAGGTGGTATTTTCAAAGGATTTTGGGTTTTATCTTATTTAATTATGACTTTCAATTATTCTATATCAGCTTCTCTGATTTTTCAGGTATTGATACCTTTATATATATTTGTTCAGTTATGCAAGGTTTGAGCACAGAGCTTTTATACAAGTTTGATTTCAGTGTTTTATACAAGCTTTGATTTCAATGCTTTTGTGCGAAACTTTTCGAGCTTGAATATGATTTATATATAGAATGCCTTGAGTTTAGTATGCTTTAAATGGAGAGTACGTATTCAGTTTTATTTAACTATTTTTACAATGGGGGTTATTATGGTTATAAAGTTGTTTCTAAGAACCTTATTTTTGTCCACTCACATTTTTCAATCTGTTTTTCGCTCCCAGGCCGTAGAAGTGCACGGGATCCACCACCGGGCCATTCAAAGTTTCCGCGTCACCACGTAAAGTAGAGTTTTGTAGAAAACCCTTGAAAACCTGAAAAATTTAGAAAAATGCTCTGATATCTAGTTAAAACTGAGAAACTAGAGTTAAGATTGGTTATTTGAGATATTCTGGCAGTTGGTGTGAATTTATTGATTGTTTAACAGGTGAAAAATTTTGGGATTGGTCAAAATACAGGGGAGACTCTGCCGAATTTTCGGCAGAAGTCTAAGGGAAATTTTAAAGAGAATTTGTTACGAGAAGGGTAAAAGGGTCTTTTTGTGCCCGACATTCGCCAGGTGTCGGACACGCACAGGACTTGGCTCGAACTCCAAAGCGGAAATTGGGTCGGGTCCTGTCATTTTAGACCTTAATGTGAATGAAGTGAACTCCTGCCTCATTAGCAGTAGCCTTCGCTATCAATGCTTTACCGCACCCTGGAGGCCCATAGAGCAGAAAACCTGTCTCTAGCTTCATTCCAAATTCCTGAATTACGAACCATTCCAAGGCACAAATCAGCTTTCTTCCACACACACACACACACACATACACACGCATAGGGGAGATATAGAGAGAGGCAGAGTAAGAGATTTGAGAAAAACATAAAAAGTAAAGTGCAGATCTCAGGATACTTAATACGATTGACTATATGAAGATTAAGTTCGTGCCTCAAAGCATCCACACCAATATCTGCCCATTTGACATCAGGAATTGCAGAGAATCATTGTCTTTATAACGAAGGCGGATCCTCTTGAACTGCTTTCTGCAGAAGAATGCCGCATAATAGCGCTCATCATCTTGACAGATTTTATAAACAAGGCTGTTTTGCCAATTTGCTCATGAACTTTAGAGTCGCTATCAATATTTGGCCAATTGAAATAGTTCAACTCCCAAATTTTCAAAAAAATTAGTTTAGGGACAAATTGACAGTGACCCTAAAGTTCAGAGAACAAATTGACAGATTCCTTTATAAACAAAGGAGACTAACTGCACTATATACATGCACATACAATGACATTGATAAACTACGGAAATAACTCAAATATTAGGATACTTACGGAGGAGTGAGTAAAAACATGCATATGCAAGTGAAAACAAGCATTTTGAAAGGGAGCAAAAGTAAGAAAATAACTAATTCCAAATAACCTGAAAATCAGCCGTGAGCTTTTCTTTTTCTTTTTCCAAAGAAGCATCTATGTCATGGTCATTTCATTTCTACATAAAGGCTTCATGAAGGATGCCATAGGATTATGAAAAAGTAGGGGTGAGGACGAATGGATCGATCTTGTCCCTGAACTGCAGACCGCACCGTTGAAGAAACACAGTGTGGTTCGGTTCACTGTTGGCCTTAAACCAGCGGAGACACCGAACTGACCCCATCCACGTTTGGCCAGAGAGAGAGAAAGAGAAAGAGGAAGTCTCATAACAGATGCAAGTTAAGTCAAGAGAAAGAGGCAGAATTCAAGCTACACACTCTAAACAAAATCCCAGAATTCGAAACAACTGTCTATCGAATCCCAGCAATACAGTCTGCCTTCCACTTTGGTTTTGATTTTGTTCTTAGAAAGTCCGAGTCTGAGACCTCCCCTCCTCTTCGTCTCTCCCCCCACTCTGTTCAAGCTCACTCTGTTTCCTAACCGCCAATTAAATTTAAGAATTGATTCCGTTATATAGTTTAGGGTTATAGCCAAAGTCAGTTCTTTTATATATTCTTAATCAGGGATTTGAGTCGGTTAATGATTGGTTAAGGACTTGTAATTAATCTTGGATTGTTTTTGTTTTGTTTTCTTTTTCGCCAAGTTAGTATGGGGAGAGGGTTTTTATACGTGGTTGCGTAAGTTTAGTTTTAGAATAATTTTCAACCTATTTTCTAAAGAGTGCTGCTAAACGAACTCTAAAATTAATTGAGTACACCATATTATCTAAGTACACCATAATATTTAAATCTAAATATAAAATTAACTAAGTTTACCCTATTTAACTACCAAAAATACCCACATTACATCCTAATACACCATTTTAAAAACTTGAAACAGCTTTGTTTGTATACACACACACACACACACACACACACACACACACTCAAATATGCTTTTTGTATGCATTGGTGCAGAATGATCGAGTCCTGAAGATGAGGAAACTGGAAAAAAACTTGTTCTGAAGGCTATTGAAGAATCGGACATAATAGATGATGAAGCCAAACTCAGTGATACAATGATCTGCTTGATCACAAGGTTTGCCTATCCAATTTTTATTTAGTACTTTCAATTAAATGGTATCTATTGATCTTGGCTCCACCTTTACATTATTATTTTTAATCATATTACTTGTTTGGTGCCAGATCAATTCAAGCGCCAGATTTAAAGTTGAGAACAAGTATAAGCATGTTCATTTGGTGGCCAAGGATTGAAATGCAGTGTGAAGTGGAGTAACTGGGAATCACACTGTAGTGTCGCCTTTAAATTTGCAGCGTTGTTGGCCTTGGTTGGCTGGAACCTCATTCAAATTCAGAATCAAATGCAAATGGTTGACTGGAACCTTTTTTTGTATGCGGAGTAACGAGTCTAGGACTCATAGTTTTTCTTCTGTTTGAAAAGTTTTCAGAAGAAATATCATCATGGTCATTAATTATGCAATTCTATATGAATCAGACAAACATTGTGATAGGTGTCTCATAGTACAAGATCCATTCTTAACTTACCCATCGCTGGACACATCTGTTAATCCAACTTGGCTTTATGGTTGGTCCCTCCCTAATCATTCATTTTATTATTATTATTATTATTATTGTTAACAAACAAACCTAAAAAAGAAGTTCAATGTGGTTGAATATGGTGAGTAGGGTGTACTTCTTATTTTTTTAGAATATGGTGTACTTATTAAAATTACATTTGTTTCACAATTCAATATATCCTTTTTGGTCATTTTATATTAGAGTAAATTAGTAATTCAATAAATAGTTTGGTACTAGGGTGTACTCAGTTAATTTTAGAGTTCGTTTAGCAGCACTCTTTCTAAATTAAGAAGGGAAGAGAGTTTTTAAATGCTTGTCATACAAAATAAGGAAAACAAAAAAATAAAAGACAAGAGAGAGGAGAAAAACAAATAATTAATTGTGAATAAATTGCTGGACCTACAATTACTTTACAGCAAAAGTTTATATGTGGGGCGGCGTCAATTATAGTTCCTTCGATGTCATCTCCAAGGGTGCAATTTTCACATTGACAAACCAACAACTATATTATTTTAGCAAAATTCAACAGATACAATAATCTAAAGGACAAGAAAAATTCAGATTTTTCTATATATACCCACCTTTTTGTTCATAAAATCACAATTCTTCTTCACTCACAATTCTTCTTTACTCTCAAATATTGGTTTTTATTTATTTATTGTGCTTTCCTATCTTTTGTGATCAACAAAATGAGTAGAATCATATCTTCTCCGAATTTAAATATTTTTAGGTCTATTTGTTTGAAAAAAAATAAAATAAACCTAACACACACAAAATTAATTTTATAAAGTTAACACAAAAACAAATTAAGACAATAAAATCAAATATACATATTTAGATTTACATCTTCCTCATTGGAGCAAAAATCACATTTACAACCCCCGGAGGTGTAAAGGGAATGTAAAAGTGGCTGTACACCCCCTCTCCCCACTAAGAAGCCAATTGTGGATGCTCTAAAGAAGCCAAAAGGGACGCTCAAGTCTCTTGGCGACCCTCACGACCAGTTCCTAAACGAAACATAATAAGATCATCTACAATTGGCTCCTTAAACCACCTCCTTAGACAAATTTTAGGGAGGAATTAGAAAAATACAACTCCAACCATGCTCCCAATCTCCTAAAATAGGGAGACCTCTAGGAGTTCCTAAATCTGAGGAGAGAGAAAAGACTCCTAGTGGCTCCCTATAATTTAATACTACTTTATTTAATGAGTATTTCAAACCTTAAATTAATGCTAACTATTTTTTATATTATTTTTTAATAGAGATGGACCAATTAAAAAATAGTTATAGCATTTTTGACTCCCTAAACTTGAGAGCATGCTTAGAGTTTAAATTTTATAGAGAGCTCCTAAAATAACTTTTATATATTTTAAGCTCAAATTTAACTAAAAAATAGAGAGCATGATTATGGATGAAAAGGACCCATAATAAATAGAGATATTTAGTTCTATACCCATTCTTAGCACTAAAACTATAAATAAACCATACACAATTTAATTTCTATAAACAAACCCAAAAAAAAACCCAAAAAATAATAGCGGACCGTATTGAATTTAATTTTCATTATTAAATTACTTTGATGCCCTATTGAGTGTTTTGGGCTTTTTTTAATGAGGTTTTGGGGTTGAGTTTGTTTTAAGAAATCAATGGTAGTTTTGTATTTAAAAGAAATTATAAGCCTTTTAGTTATGTTGTAAATGAGTTTTAGGTGTGTTTCTAAAGTCCATTTTATATAGTTTTTTTTTTAAAATAAAATAATTTGGGCTCCTGTATTGAGTATAATAGTGAATCTCCCTAATAAATAATCTAGAGCTGCGCAGTCACCAAAAACAAAAGAATGAAGAAAAAGAGACAATATTCTGGAATCTGGTGCTGAGCATTTACCTAATCCCTAAACCCAAAAGAAAAAAAAAACAGAAACAAGAAAGAAAATAGAGAGACGAGTGCCGGACCTGCCGGTGCGGACAAAGTGTCAAAGAATCTATAAGACGTAATTGAAGCCAAGCCAAGCCGAGTCTACAAGATCCATTGCCCACATGATTATTGGCCAATGGAAACATGAGGATAGATATCATATGTGTTCCAGATGCTCATCAGCATTGACTAAAAGCAAGAATGAAACAAACTACATGGCGTCATTGGTTTGCGTGTACTTTAGCCCCCAAGAACCAAACAAAATAGAGGGAGACTAGCCCCCAAGAACCAAACAAAAAGAACCAAAGGGACGTATTATCCCCAAGCATACAATATCCCCCAGCTATATAAAGTCCTTCCCTCTCTGTACCTACAATATCCCACAGCCATTGCAGAAAAATGAGAAATACTTCCACTGATTCTTCTTCTTCTTATTATCAGTCTCTAAAGGTATTCCTCCAGAAAATAATACTCATTATTAGCCACAGTTTTGATCATCACCATGATGATGTTTTTGATGACCCAGAAAGTACTTCAGCTGCCCCCGAAGCCGAACCACAACCATCTGTACCAGCACCAGCAGCTAGGCCTAAGCCAACTAAGTACCAAAACTTAGATTGGGCAAAGATTATTGTGGCGTATTGCTTGTCAACAGCCGTTGCCATGGCTCTCACACCCGTCCAACTTCACTCCAACCAGCTCCCTTTAACCTTTCGATTTCTCGGACTCGCGGTCCTGTTTTCCTTTGCTTGCATCATGGTAAGCAAATTTATTCACAACAACAACTGTCCAAGAATAACAATTGAGCTCTTCCATTCTTTTGGGGTCTTTTTTGGAATCACGGCCTTCTTCATTTGCATTACAATCCCATTTCCTCTCTGGTTCAAATGTACTGCCTCTGTCATCTATGTGGTCTCAGGCCTTGTAATCATGTTTTGTAACTACTTTCTATAATTAATTATAGGTATTATTGTCTTTATTATTACCAGCTAGCCTCTATGCTAATTGGGATTTAAAAAAAAAAAAATTTATTTTTACTTTTCTTTTTTGAATTAAGAAAGATAAAATGGGTATTTGTGTCCCATTATCTGATTTTGTTTGTAATTTTAATTTTTTAATATAAAAAAGTATAAATTTACCATATTGTCCTCACTTAATTAATAATTTGAATTCTTAATATAACCACGAAATTTGTAGGAAGATTCTCTATTATATTCAATGTAGGGGCCCAAATTATAAAATAACCTTATATAAAATGGACTTTAAAAACACACCCAAAGTCTATTTACAACATAACAAAAAAACTTTTAACTTCTTATAAATTACAAAACTGCCATCGATTTCTTAAAACAAGTCTAACCCCAAAACCTCATAAAAAAACCCCAAACATTCAATGGGGCATTAAAATAATTTAATAATTAAAATTAAATTCAATAGGGCCAACTGTCATTTTTTGAATTTTTTTGTAGTTTATTTAAAAAAATTAAATGATGTAGGATTTATCTATGTCATTAATGCTAAGAATAAATATATAACTAATATCTCAAAATTTTATAATATTTTGAATAGTTAACCATTCTATGATTGTTGCTTAAATATATAGATTCATAGCCAGCAAGAAAATAACCCAACAAAAAGGAAAATTGCACTAGTGCAGCAGCTCTGCTTGATTTTGGAATCAGCAGGCCCCATTTTAGCCCAGTTCAATTGTCAAAATGCTACTTGCCAAAAGCAAAAGGTTACTCTCCCAGAGAAGGGTCCAATTTTTAAGAGTTGAATGACACACATGGGAAGAAGAGGGAAGGAAGAGCAGTGCTCTCTAACTCTAAGTCAAGGGCGCTGATGATAAATTAAGGATAATTGACCCAAAAAAGGAAAATTTCACTTTTTCTTTTGACACTGTGATATATGATAACTATAGATTTTGACACTTTATGCCTTCTTTTTATCTTTGATAATTTAGAGTCCCAATCAAATCACACAATTTCTCTAATTAATTGCTATGCTCTATGGACAGCTTCCATGCCACACACACTGGTAGCTTATGTTTCATCTTTTTGGTGCTATGAACACCTCTCCATATTTCTGCTATTACTATTCTCTATGGACAATATAACATCTTGGTTTCCTTTTTGAAGCCCTCTCCAAATACCCTTTCCCCTGCTTCCCGAAATAAGAGTCGGTAGTCTTAGGGCCAAATAAGAATTAAAATAATGTCGGTGAGTCCTCACTTAGAATTTTGTTTCCTTACTATGTTAAGATTTTGGATATATTTATGTGTTAGTGAACACGGAGAAAGTCAAGAACTAGAATAATTCCAATACTCGTGCATTAGTAAGTACACGAGAAGCATGAATTGGAATTCCAATACTGATAAGTAACATGCCATTAATTCATAATTAAAATATTGAATTAGTAGTAAAAGATGTATTACTTATAGTTGTGAATATATCCTTACTTTTTTTCTTTCCTGAAAGCAAATAGAGAATTACAACGATGATCATTTGGGATCTGATTTTTGGGATCCCTACATTCCGAATATCAAAATTGACTTTACAAGAACATCCATAACAACATTTGCTTCCGGAAAACATGCTGGAATTGGACCTATACTTGTGTACACAAGAACCTAATATCGTTAAGCCAAACATGATTTTATTCAGGATTGACCAATATAATTAAAAAGAAGTCGACCCAAACATGATCCATGAACGGGGTATTAACTATTAACCATTCACTCAAATTTTCAATCAATCTTGAAGTATGAACCCAAAAAAACACAGAAAGAAAACATGCAATCATGCATCCGGTTCAAGACTGTAAAAACTTGATCGTGAAAAGTGAAAAAAGAAGGCGAAGATGTTACCAGATGCTTAGAGACGTCACCAAGCAGGATCTTGAAAAGCGATTCTTTCTTTACTGAACGCTTCATAAGTTTCCTTGCCATTTGAACCAAGTCTTCAGTCTTCAACGAAACCTCTTCAAAGATCAAAGCTTTTTAGGAGTGGATTTTCTGTGTAGCTAGCTTTTGTGGGTAAATTTTATCCGGTCTGCCAAACACACAACAACATGTAGGAAAATTCAGAGATGCAGAAATGCATAATCATCATCATCATCATCATCATGGTCATGAAAACTGAAGAAGAATATGGACAAGGAGTTTTACCTATTAGCGGCACCAGTGACAATTACACCCTTCCACTGGTCTCCACCGACTAACTCTACAAGTAACTGCAATTTTAAGCAGTAGTCAGTTGATTTTCTTCATAGATGAACAATAGATGAGTGATTGTGTGCGCGAATGTTTATAGAATGGATGAACTTGAACGGTCGAAAACCTGCGTTTTCAGATTATTTTACCTGGTTCAATATATAGCAGCTCAACACTCTGCCCTCCTTCTTGTCCTCGCTTTGTTGTCAAAGCATCCACCTGCATGCCAAGAATTCACAGAGAAGACCTTTAAACGAGATATATATGATTTGTAGGACACTTTTTCCACAAAACAACTCGCCATGCCCAACAACAGACAGCTTTATGTATTAAGAAAGGGTGCAGATCCAATGATGGAAATCTATAAGGGGGATAGCAGGAAGAACAACTGTGGAGAAGATAGAACCACAAACCTCATCAAAGAAAAGTATGCATGGTGTGCACGCCCTTGCACGGCTGAACAATGTTCGAACTGCCTTCTCACTTTCTCCCCACTTTTTATTCAGAAGTTCAGGGCCCTAACCAATTACCAAAGGCCATGCGAAATCAAACAGATTTTGTCAAATTATTTAAGAACATACGTTGATTGAAATGTTTATTTTCCAGGGGACAAAACAAAAATAACACAAACCTTAATGTGAATGAAGTTAGCTCCTACCTCATTAGCAACAGCCTTGGCGATCAATGTTTTACCGCACCCTAGAGGACCATAGAGCAGAAAACCTGTCTCTAGCTTGATGTAGAGCAGATGACAGATTTTATCGCGGTTGAGCTAGAAAAAGGACGTAGCGGGAATTTGCAGATTTGTTGTCCGAGCTCCGATTAGGACGCAAAGTACCATTTCGGAAAGGGAACGACGCCACGAGTCAAACTCACTACTTTGCTTTGATGTACGTTGGATTTTGGTATTCTGATGTCGTTTGGCCTTCCAAAACTGCATTCAAAGTTTCGTAGTTAATTCTCCGAATAAATTCTGTTTTTCAGTTTTAATGTAATAACTCCTCTAGCAGTTCAAGGGTTGAGAGTTGTGTATTTAGACAGGTTTGTCTGACGTTTCTGATTATCTCAGATTTTAATAAAATTATCCCAAGAGAATTCCTCTTAATTTCTGGTGGAATCCAGATTTATTGTTACCCAAGGTTTCGCTTGAAACCTTTGTTGCTTGTGCTGCGTCATAGCTTCATTTCAAATTCCTGAAAACACAAACCATTCCAAGGCACAAATCAGCTTTCTTCCACAAACACACACACAGACACACATAGGGGAAAAACATAAAAAGTAAAGTGCAGATACTGGTTACCTCATAGATCTCAGGATACTTAATACGATTGACTATATGAAGATCAAGTTCGTGCCTCAAAGCATCATCACCAACATCTGCCCATTTCACATCAGGAATTGCAGAGAATCCTTGTCTTTTTAACGAAGGCGGATCCTCTTGAACTGCTTTCTGCAGAAGAATGCAACATAATAACACTCATCATCTTGACAGATTTTATAAACAAGGCTGTTTTGCCAATTTGCTCATGAACTTTAGAGTCGCTATCAATATTTGGTCAATTGAAATAGTTCAAGTCCCAAATTTTCCAAAAAGACTAACTGCACTATATACATACACATACAATGACATTGACAAACTACGGACATAACTCAAATATTAGGATACTTAACGCAGGAGTGAGTAAAAACATGCATATGCAAGTGAAAACATGGATTTTGAAAGGGAGCAAAAGTAAGAAAATAACTAATTCCAAATAACCTGAAAATCAGCCGTGAGCTTTTCTTTTTCTTTTTCCAAAGAAGCATCTATGTCATGGTCATTTTCATATCTAGATAAAGGCTTCATGAAGGATGCCAAACGATTATGAAAAAATAGGGGTGAGGACGAATGGATCGATCTTGTCCCTGAACTGCAGACCGCACCATTGAAGAAACACGGTGTGGTTCGGTTCACTGTTGGCCTTAAACCCGCGGAGAAACCGAACTGACCCCATCCGCGTTGGGCCAGAGAAAGAGAAAGAGAAAGAGGAAGTCTCATAACAGATGCAAGTCAAGTCAAGAGAAAGAGGCAGAATTCAAGCTATACACTCTAAACAAAATCCCAGAATTGGAAACAACTGTCTATCGAATCCCAGCAATACAGTCTGTCTTCCACTTTGGTTTTGATTTTGATTTTGTTTTGAGAAAGTCCGAGTCTGAGACCTCCCATCCTCTTCGTCTCTCCCCCTTGCTCTGTTCAAGCTCACACTCTGTTTCCTAACCGCCAATTAAATTTAAGAACTGATTCCTTTATATAGTTTTAGGTTTATAGCCAAAGTCAGTGCTTTCATATGTATTCATTCAAGAAGTATAACGTGGCTATACGCTTTAAATAAAAAAAATATATTTAAAGCGTATAGCCGAACGGCTATACTTCTTAAATAATTAACGAGTATAGCCGGCCGGCTATACTTCCTGAATACACAATAATATTCAAAGGGTCTAGCCGCGCGGCTATACTTCCGGAATGAAAATTAATATTTCACGAGTCTAGCCGCACGGCTATACCTCTGAAATAGATAATAATATTTATATCGTATAGCCGAACCGTATTTAATGGAAAATATATTTAAAGAGTATAGCCGAGCGGCTATACTAGTTAAATAAAAAATTAATATTCAATCAGTATAGCCGCACGGCTATACGGTGTGAACAAATAATAATATTTAAAGAGTATAGCCGCTCGGCTATACATTTTAATAATATTTTATATATTTCCTTCTCTTTCCACCGCCGCCTCCAGAGCTGATCAGCTCCGAATAATCGAGCTCTCCTCTGTCAGACTGTCACTGCTCAACAGCCCCAATTCCTTTGGTAACTACTAATTGCAATCAATATAATTCCATTAGCAAATGCCATGACTTTGAGCTTAGAGCCTCTAGACCCTTGATTAATTGTATACTTGCACACCAGCACCAAGGAAAGAGATGGCCTTATTTTTGAACAAACTAGCTTCTCTGGTGCCCGGTGCCCATGCTGTCGACGTTGACCTCCCTCTTGAGATTTTGCTCAAGGATGAGCACAAGCTTGAACAGGTTGCTTTGGGTAGAGAGTTCCATATAAGTCTGGGAAGAACAGTACCAATCCGAGTGCACCAGATTGACTCCCTGGTCACAATGCTTCGCCAGAAGCTTTAGATTCAGAGGCGGTATGGTTACTTACATTATATTGCGTGCATGAATTTTAGTTTTTTCATTGAACATAATGCTGATTTGCCGTAAACCATTTCCCATTTTTTGGTTTCTAACACATTTTGTTATTGTAAAACAGGTATTGGATTGATATTAGCAAGTGGGAGGATTTTGTTATCCATACTTTATATTCTAGTTATTTTATATTCTTGTGTACGCCTTAATATGACTTTAAATTTTCCCTTATATCACTTATAGTTGTTAATATATTTATGTGTTAGTAAATATGGGGAAAGTCAAGAATTAGAATCATTCCAATTCATGCGTTAGTAAACACCGGAGAAGCATGAATTGGAATCATGTCAAAACTGATAAATAAACACGCCATAATTCATAATTAAAATTTTGAATTAGTAATAAAAGATGTATTACTCTCAGTTGTAAATATATCAATTTTTTTTTTCTTTCCTAAAAGCAAAAAGAGAATTACAACGATGATCGTTAGGATCCCTACATTCCGAATATAAAAATTGACTTTACAAGAACATCCATAACCATATTTGCTTCCCGGAAAACATGCTGGAATTGTTGGACCTATACTTGTGTACCCAAGAACTTAATATCATTAAGCAGAGAAAATAAGCACCAAGGAGGTCTTTTGCCATTTTGAAGTAGCCGAAGAAGTATCTCTGAATGGAATATATAAATGAAGTAAAAGATGCATTAAATCATGATTTTCGGATTTACAATATATATTTCAAAAAGCAAAATGGGTAATAAACATGAGATTTTAAAACTAGTGGGTCTAGAACAACAAAAGAAAAGACATGATTTAAATCTAACAAAAGGCAAACTTTTTGGCCTTGAATCCATTAGCCCTGTTTTCGCCAAATATCTGATAGTCTTGCAAATCCTGCACCGGAGAAGCAACGGAAAATGTAAACTTACAAAGTTGGTAGCTTAAGGGCCAAAGAAGAACTAAAAAAGAAACACAAGGCGAAGGGGAATCACACAGTGACAAAATTGATTCATATATACCTCGTCTGTTAGAGATGGTGTGATTTTAGCCAGTGCTTTCTCAAAGTGAGTTTCTTTGATTGTGCAGGGAGATGAATCCGAACTCGCGATTGATGTCACTTTCTCTTCAACAGCAGCCATGGTAGCTTCATGCATCTAGCATGAACAGATTGATGAATTCATATGTTAGTTCTCCTTTCAGTTACTATAGAATGAAAGGGTTAACAAAAATAGCCATACCAGTGCAGCAAGATCAGCTCCAGTAAAATTTTCGCATGCGTTTCTCTGTCCAATCTCGCTCAGATCTACACGGGAATCTATAGGCTTGTTCCTTGCAAGAGCTTTTAAGATGAAACCACGCTCATCTTTACTGGGCAGGGGAACATAAATATGCTTACCAAATCTTCCGGGTCGCAAAACAGCAGGGTCCATTACATCCGGTCTGCCAAACACACAACAACATGTAGGAAAATTCAGAGATGCAGAAATGCATAATCATCATCATCGTGGTCATGAAAACTGAAGAAGAATATGGACAAGGAGCTTTACCTATTAGTGGCACCAATGACAATTACACCCTTCCGCTGGTCTCCACCGTCCAACTCTACAAGTAACTGCAGTTTTAAGCAGTAGTCAGTTGATTTTCTCCATAGATGAACAATAGATGAGTGATTGTGTGCGCGAATGTATACAGAATGGATGAACTTGAACGGTTGAAAACCTGTGTTTTCAGATTATTTTACCTGGTTCAATAGCAGCTCAACATTCTGCCCTCCTTCTTGTCCTCGCTTTGTTGTCAAAGCATCCACCTGCATGCCCAGAATTCACAGAGAAAACCTTTAAAAGAGATATATATGATTTGTAGGACACTTTTTCCACGAAACAACTCGCCATGCCCAACGACAGACAGCTTTATGTATTAAGAAAGGGTGCAGATCTAATGACGGAAATCTATAAGGTGGATAGCAGGAAGAACAACTGTGGAGAAGATAGAACCACAAACCTCATCAAAGAAAAGTATGCATGGTGTGCATGCCCTTGCACGGCTGAACAATGTTCGAACTGCCTTCTCACTTTCTCCAACCCATTTATTTAGAAGTTCAGGGCCCTAACCAGTTAACAGAGGCGGTGAGAAACGAAATGGGTTCTCTCAAATTATGCAAAAACATACGTTGAAATGTTTACGTTCCAGGGACCAAAATAAAAATAACACACACCTTAACTTGAATGAAGTTGGCTCCTGCCTCATTTGCAACAGCCTTGGCTATCAGTGTTTTACCGCATCCTGGAGGCCCATAGAGCAGAAAACCCGTCTCTAGATTCATTCCGAATTCCTGAAAGCACAAACACAGAGACAGGAGGAGATAAGAGAGGCAGAGTGAGAGATGAAAAACAAAACACTAAAAAAATAAAAAAATAAAGTGCAGATAGATACTGATTACCTTATAGATGTCAGGATACTTCATACGATTAACTATATGAAGGTTAAATTCGTGCCTTAAAGTATCTAGACCGCCAACATCTTCCCATTTCACATTAGGGACTGCAGAGAATCCTTCTCTTCTTAAGGAAGGCTGAACCTCTTGAATTGCTTTCTGCAGAATACCACATAATTAACACTCATTACCTTTACAAACATTTTAACCTTTTTTTGTGTGGAAAATTTGGGGCTTGAGATAATTAAATTAGTTCAGAAAACAAATTGGCAAATTCATCTATAAGCAGCATACTAAAAGCAACATGCATAAATAAATTTCAGATAACCTCAAAATCAGCCACCGTGATGGCGAGCTTTTCTTTTTCTTTCTCCACCCAATCTTCATTGTAATTCGCCTCGTTCATAGAAGCAATTGACATATTAGGATACCTCTCTGCTAGTATCCTTTTCCTGGCAATATCACAAGCTCTGTCAGCCACAGCTCTCAAATCAGCTCCAACATACCCTGCCGTAGACCGCGCTATTTTAACAAGATCAAGAGGACCTTCAAGGCCTAAATTGCTCGTAACCACCTTAAGAATCTCAACCCTGTCACTTTCATCCGGAACGTTGAAAGAAATCTCAAGATCAAATCGCCCGGGCCTCCTCAGAGCGGGGTCAAGAGCATCAGGTCTATTGGTAGCTGCTATTACAAGAACATTGTGCGATCTCTGTTCGTCCATGCAAGTCAGCAGTTGTGCCAATGCCGTTACATAACTTGAGTCCTCTCTTTTTGAAGCAATAGAATCAATTTCGTCGATGAACACAATTGAAGGCGACGTTTCATACGCTTCGGAAAAAAGCCTTCGTATATTCCTTTCAGATTCACCTAGTGCGTGCGAAACATAAACGAGGTAATGAAGAGTGCATCATAAAGACTATTTTGAACAATTGCATTAAGCATTGAGGAGGCTTGTAAGTTGTATGCATGCAAATTTTAATGGATACAAAGATTAAAAGATGAATGCGTTCGTACGTACCATAGTAACTATTGATGAAGCTTGGGGCAGAAACGTTATGAAAGGAAAAGCCGGTTTCATTGGCAATGGCGTGAGCCAGTTGGGTCTTCCCACAGCCTGGTGGTCCATGCAAGAGAATTCCAGATATGGGGTTGCCTCCGAGCGACTTTGCCAGCTTCGGAAACCGAAGCCTGCAAATCACGTCTTCCAGCTGCTCTAGCACCTTCTTCATTCCACCTAGGTCCTTAAATCTCGGGCCTTTCACATCCCTTTTGGCCTCGTTACACTTGGCCTCTTTGGAATCAGAGTCAGAGTCTCTGTCGGAGTCGAAGTCAGAGTCAGAGTCAGAGTCGGAGGGAGAGGCAGGGTCGGAGGGAGAGTCAGGGTCGGAGGGAGAGGGAGAGGTAGAGGCAGAGACAGAGACAGAGATAGAGACAGAGGCGGAGGCGGAGGCAGGGGCGGAGGCAGAATCAGAATAATCTCTGTTATGGTTAGCGAAAGGCTTTATCAAGGACTCCGAACGAATACGAAAAAGTTGTGGTGAGCACGACGCAGAATGGATGGATTTCATCCCTGAACTGCAGATTGCACCGTTCAAGAAATACGGTTTGGTTTGGTTCAGTGTTGGCCTCAAACCAGCGGAGAAACCAAACCAAACCCATCCGGGTTTGGCAAGAGAAAGAGAAGGAGAGAGTGTCATGACAGATGCAAGTCCAGACAATTACACTTTAAATATCAAAATCCCAGAATTTGAAACAACTTACAATCAAATCCCAGCAATCGGTAACTTGCTCTGTTCAAGCTCATACTCTGTTTTCGAACCACCATTTAAATGTCAGGAGGCCCCTTATATAGTCTAGAGTTATAGCCAAAGTCGGTGCTTTCCGTGAGTCCTTAGTTAGTTAGAATTTTGATTCCTTATTTCATTAGGATTTTGATTATTTACTAATTATTATTTAATTCTATTGGAGGTTATTTGGTACGGCGGATTATTATGGACGGGATTAAATTCTAGGATTGTCTTGAATTAACTCAGATTTGCTTAAGCTGGATTAAGTACTGACATATGTTTGGTGCTGCGTCGGACTAAGAAGCTTAATTATAAAAATAGTGAATACTTATATTTGGTACTGTGTCGAACTAAAAAATAATTATTTAAATATTTAAATTAATTAAAAACTAAACAGAAATAAATAATTATACAACCCAACCCGTGTGAATTGAAAAAGAGTTGGGTTGTATAATTATTTATTTATGTTTGATTTTTAATTAATTTAAATATTAAAATAGTGAATATTAAAAAAGAGTTACCCAAAAAAAAAAAGAATTTTAAAAGAGCCCCACCCCTATCAACCCTGCCAGCTCTCTTTCTCTCTCCCTGTTTTTTTTTCTAGTATTTTATTCTTGTTTTTCTTGTTTTTCTCTCTTTCTTTTACTTTTCTCTCTTTTATTTATTCTCCTCTTCTCCATCTTTTCTTTCTGTTCTGGTTTTTTTTTTTTTTTCCTTTCCTCAATTGTGAGGAGAGATCCAGTAACCAACTGGCTTCATTGCCACCATTTTTCTGTGGGTCTCCACCAAGCAGGGCATCATACCCTGTAATCCAAGATGAGCAATTTGGCAATAGTAGCAAGATGGCTCCATTTTTTTCCAGCACCGCCATCTTCATTGTCTGAGCGCAACGAAGGGTGTGTTCGAATGAAAATGAACTACGCCAACTCAACAAAGCTCAAGCGATTTCTAGACACCCCAAAACATCATTAGCAAGTAAGAAAGTACCCAAATAGGAGCAGTATCAAAAGTACACAGACCCAGATTTTTTCTTCTTTTCTTTTCTTCCTATTTCCTTTTTTTTTTTCTCTCTGTTTCAGGTTTCATTATTTTCTGCTTTTCTTTTTTTTCTTTGGAGCTACTACGAATTGGACTCAGATGGCGAAGAGAGATGGTTCTAGGTTATGTTGGTGGCTGGGATAGTTCTGAGAAGAAATCTAGGATGGAGCGCTGGGCACTGTGTTTCGTCGATTGGATCTGTGGTGGGGTTAAGCGATAAGGAAGTCGGACTCGCGTGTTCAAAACAACAAGCGTCCTATTTTGCGAACCCAATTTTGGGTTCACTATATTAGCTGTACGAGTCGGGCTTTTTTTAACTATTGGACAATATAATCTCATTTAAGATAATCATCTCCCTTACTAAACATGGGTTTCAAATATTATTTAATCCAATCCAGTCCAGTGAGGCATAATGAAGCATACCAAATAGTAGTAGAGATTTACTTCATATTGTAATTTAGATATATTTTCTATTTTATTTAGAGTTAATATATCTTTGTACTTGTATAAATACCTCTATATTTGAGAAAAATAATAATATGAGTGAATATGAGCATAATTGAATATTTTACGCTACTTTGTTTGACATGGTATAAGAGCTTGGTTCCTAACCTGTAATAACCTCTGACAAATTGAGAGTTGTTGGCATTCCTCATTCCTAACCCATCCTAACCCATCATGGGTCTTCACCTTGCTGTAAATCCCCGTTTCTCCTTTCCTTAATAATCAACATATATTTCTTCTGCCTTAGCCATAACTATACCTTTCTACAATTTTACCCTTGTCTCTATCCTTGCGGTGTTTATGTTGAGTCATTACCTTTCTTTTTCTCTACATATGCCTGCTACTGCCTTTTTTCTCTTACTTTTCATCTCTCTATGAGCTTGCTTTTTGCTAAAATCATATTGAGCCCATGTTAGTTTCAGTCTCTTGCGCTCACAGCCGAGCCTCTCTTTTAAATGTATACCATATGGGCAACACGCCCCTTGGTCATTGATGGCTTGATCTCTTTCCTCCGTGAGCCTCGTCACTGTTCACCGAGCCATCGCAAACCTCCGCAAGCCTCGTCACCGTTTGCCAAGCCTTCTCCTAGCTGGCCTTTGTCTCTCTGTTTATTTGGGTGTTACTTTCTCCAAATCTCGACTCTCATACATCATCGGGTTTGAGAGGGAGTGACACTGCTGCTCATCTATTCCATTGCAATTCACCTACCTATATATCATGACTGATTGTCCGTGCCTGTTTCTCAAGTACCACTGATCATATGGCTCTATCGACCCCTTCTCTTTAGGGGGAGAGGAAGAGTGAAGTGAAGTTGTCTATGTTGTTGCTGCTGCCACAGTTGTTTGCCCTGCCTTGTCTTGCTGGTGCCAGTGCCTTTTGCTCTTGCTGGTGCCAGTGCATTGTGTTGCTCTTGCTGCCGTCAGTTTTGTTGTCTCTGGCTGGGGACATTGTTGTTGTTGCTTCTATCATGTTCGTGCCTTTGCTGGTGTGTTTCTGTTACCCAAACGCCAGAAACATTGTTGTTCTTGCTCTATTCAAATCAAACCCAGAGTGAGTCTGGGTCTGGGTGGTGACTCTGTTACCCAAACGCCATTGAAACTTCAGAAGTGAGGCTCTTATATTATATAGTTTACGGTTTAATGTTTTAGCCCCACTCGGTGCAATTGTATCTTTCTAATTATTGTTAAAAATAAGAGTTTGAGTGAACATGTTATTTTGAGTTAAAATCATTTCAGACTTTCGTTCCGTTGATTCTCGAATTCCGTTGCGTTCGTGCCAATGGTTTCCCGCCAGATTCAACTGCTCATTCAACGGTCAAGTTCTGCTGCTCATCTACTCCAACTCCACTCTCTCGTCCTTAAAACCGGTCTCGATCACAACCCCAACTTCGTCTCTCACTACATATATGCTGCCTGCTCAATTTCGGTCGAATTTTCCAAACTGGTCTTTGATCATATACCCATTAAGCCTCCACTCTTTGCTTGGAATTCAATTATCAGAGCCTTTACAAACAGCTCAAATCCACTTGAATCGCTCAACTTCTTCTTTCAGCTTCACAGAATTGGGCTTAAACCCGACAATTTTACGTACCCTTTTGTTTTGAAAGCATGCGGTCGATGTTCAATTGTTGGAGTAGGTGGGCCTGTGCATTCTTTGATTCTCAAGGTGGGTTTTGATTCGGACCGGTATATACGGAATACCCTTTTGAGGATGTATGCTGCTTGTGGCGCAATCAGGCTTGCAAGGCGGGTGTTTGATGAAATGACTGTTAGAGATGTGGTTTCTTGGAGCTCTATGATTGCAGGATATGTAGCATGGTATGCACCTTCTTTGTTCAAATTGTTTAACCTTTTCTCTTTTTGTTGCATCACTGTGCAATTTGGAGCATGTAGTTTCTGGCATTCTTATGCACCGGTTATTACTTGAAAGATGTTTTATGGCAGTACATAGAACCAAATGCTAGATAAGAACCAAAAATGGATTTCTGAGATTTGCATTTGTTTTTTAAGTTCTATCTGATTTTATGTTAACTAGTTAGTCATTCTTTATGCTCTACCAAAATAACCTTTCCTAAACACAGGTATATTATTACTCATATTCATTTTCCTTCTTTTGTTTTCAGCAATTGTCCCTTGGATGCCTTTAAGGTTTTTCAAGACATGAAACTAGCGAATGAAAACCCAAATTCAGTCACTTTGGTAAGCTTGCTTTCTGCCTGTACCCGCCTTCTTAATTTTAGAGCAGGAGAGTCCATTCATTGCTACATTGTTGTCAATTGCATTGGGATAGATGTTGCTTTGGGGACGGCTCTCCTTGAGATGTATTCTAAGTGTGGGCACGTTGAGAAAGCCTTCCAAGTTTTCAATTCAATGAGTGAGAAGAATTTGCAGTCTTGGACAATTATGATCTCTGGTCTTGCCGATCATGGTCATGGAAAGGATGCTATCTCATTGTTTACCCGCATGGAACAAACTGGGCTGGTACCAGACAGCATGTCATTTTCTGCCATCTTGTCAGCTTGTAGCCATTTGGGCCTCGTACATAAAGGTCGACAATTTTTCAATCAGATGGTGAGAACGTATGGTATTCAGCCAACATTGGAACATTATGGATGCTTAGTAGATTTGCTTGGAAGAGCTGGTCTGATTGAAGAAGCTTATGAGATTATCAAAAATATGCCAATGGAGCCTAACTCTGTTATACTGAGGAGCTTCTTGGGTGCTTGTAGGAACCATGGCGTGGCTATTACTTTAGATGATAAACTCAGGAAACTCCTTATATCAGAGCCTAACCTGGGCGCAAACTATGTACTTGCTGCTAGTGTATCTTCTCTTTCTGGTTGTTGGAATGATGCTGCTGATCTACGAGTAGCCATGAAACAGAATGGTTTGGTAAAGGTTCCCGGGTGCAGTTGGGTAGAGGTAGGTGGTGGTGGTTCTACTGCAGCTACTATAAATGAGCCTCTAGTGTAAGTTTCGTTTCCAGGAGGCTAAAGTTAGAATGTTTGCAGAGAGGGGATGGACAGAATGGCCAAGAGGAAAGAAAGGACCCTGAGGAAAGCTGGATAAGGATGACTGGTCAAGAAAGGTAATAAAGTGATAGAGCATCCAAATTTGGAATTGGACGGTGAGAAGTGTAAACTGGTGATTATTAGGATTTGATTCTTTATTCTTGTTTCTTTGAATAGTGTTGGAGTCCCGACCAGAAAATCGAGCTTTGTTGGTGCTTATGAGAATTTCCCTGAATGTCAAGAGCAGATTGGGACATCGCAACTAAACTTTTTCCTAGATGCCGCTGTAAATTTCAGTTAGGAGTGGATGCATTTCTATGAGATTTTCATCTGGGGAATGAACATGAGGCTTGAAGAAGGTGCAAGAAATGGTATTTAAAAATATCGGACTTTGCTTCCTGATCTGCAAGTAGTCATAGGAGATTGCTTCTAATTCATTCAGCCTCCGGACTGCAAACTCTCTGACTTATGAACAAAGAAAAATACTTCTAGGTATAAATTGTGGAAGTTCACACTAATCGTAGAGCACAGAGTTGCTGATCTATTCATTTCATGCATGATGCATTCTGATAAATTCTGCATTGTCAAGTTGCTTAATGTGTCCCCTTTATGCCAAGCACAAGTTTGCTTTGTGTGCATCACTAGCAGTGGTAGTCGATACTTGAGTTGCTCAAGTTACCATTATTACTTCTTGGGGTAATTTCAACCCTTTGTAGCATTGGATTACCTGCCCCTGTGTGAGAATTATGGTGGGAACCGAAAGTGTTTTTGACAGTGACATTTTTTATGCACACTCTAAATATTACCGATTCTAATTTTGGCAAAATCCATTTGAGATTCTTGTGAAATCCCATCATTGCCCTCACTTTCCATGGTGAGTAGCTCAATCCATGATCACATGCTTCCACATGGGAGGGTTAAATTCCAACTTAAACTTGGTAAATTGTTCCCTCTGTTATAAAAGGCAAAATGGAACAAAAGTTTCAACAGTACAGACCTCAATTATTTTTCCTGCTGAGCAGTATATGCTAAGTCCAGCAGAGTAACTACAAAAAAGGAGACATATATGGGCCTTTTACTTGTACGCCTTTGCATATCCCCACTCACTCCGCAAGTTCCACTCTCTGAACACTAAGCTTCTTGCTCATGGCTTCAGCTCCCAGATCAAGTTCTTGGTTTTTCAATCTCTCAGAAAATTGGCTCCCAATGGCTACTATGATACTCATTTGTGGGTTTGTAGGTTACGTGGTTTACGACGCTGTAATGGCCACAGTATCCGAGCTGCTGCAACGTTTGCTGGTAATTTCTCCTTTGCTTATAGTCATTGTAGTTCATTGGCTCTCCACAGGCAGCCAAGTTAGCATTAGCATTCCAGGGTCTGAGCCTGGAGCCATCCACAGAGCTGGAGGCTCACCTTGGGGTGTGGCCTTTGTACTATTTCTGCTTTTCTTTCTCATTTCTTACCAACCTTCCTTGCATGGCCTTCTTTTCTAGCTTAATGGATGTCTCTCTGTCTCTCTGTTCAGAGGACAGGTATGAATATGTAATGTTATGCTGCTTCTCCTTCATGTGATTTGACTTTCATTTGATGGCTAGCCTTTTTCAATGGAATATGAATGAAATCATATATTGTATGTATCTATGCAAATTACCACTCTTGCTGCTTCCCCTAAAAGCAGGATCTGACTTCCATGGATGCCTGAGAGAACAGAAAACAAAAAAACAAAAAAAACATATGGAGATGAATTATTTTGTACTTTCCTTGGTTTAATCTTCTGCAATTTTTTCGGATCAATATTACTTTATTGATATCCTTGTCATTCTTACCAACAAAACAAACTCAAACCCCTTCCCAAGGAAGCAAGCAATTGACAAAACAGAAAAGAAATTAGCCAATTGCTGACTCGTCCAATGGGAGCTAGGGCAACTGTGCAAATGGACCACTCCCTAGTTAGAAACCTAGACTGTTAATCCTCCACCATTAATGAAGTTTCATTAAGTCAAGTGTAGGCCTCGTCTCCACTCTAAACAGAGGATATGGACCATGGCTCTTCTGATTCTGTACATTTCTATAATCAGATTTAATATCCAAATTAATACCCAAAATTGTTTTGTTTAATTTATATTCTTCTCAATATTATGGTAGTGGTTGGAAATGCTGTATCATATTTGCCGTTATTGGCATTTGAATTGAGCTTAGACAACCATATGCTCTGATGCTAATGGCACACTGCTGCAATTTATTTATGGGCAAATTGCCCTCGGCATCCCTTTGGTTCAGGTTTGTTACATTTTGATCCTTGTTTTTAAAATTTTTTGACAAAAACCACTCTTGAAGTTACAAATTGTTACACTATAGACTCTTCCGTTCGTCGTACTATCAAATTAACTGCTACTTTTTTTGCTTACAAAGACGCCAATTTAGTGCTACATGGATTAACCAATGTCATATTGACAAATAAGAAGTTTTTAAAAAGAGAATAATCTAACCTTGTAGATATAGAAAGGAATGAAGAATAGCTTATATGCAATCAATCTTATGTACATGTAAGTAACAAAATGAATGCCACACCCAAAAAAGGAACGCGTAACCCCCCATTATAGTTTGGTTACAATTTGTGTTGACCTTATGTGGTGTCGGACCCGTCGGACCTGACCTTCCATACGGCTCCCGTGGGCGGTGGGTGGGGCTGCATCCTTCAGGCCAAAAGTCACGTGCTACTGACGCCTCTGACACGTGCTCTAAGGACACTTGGTCATCTGGCTGACTGTGTCCTATTGTCCGCTTATATATTGGGAAGAAGTGCTTAATTACTTGCACTCATAATAAAATCAATTTATTATTCGTTGTTTCAGTCAAGAAAGAAAAAAAAAAAAAAAAAAAAACTTTTTTTTTTTTGGTCCAACTAATTTATTAATTTTCTCATCATCATCATCAGAAGTATAAAAGTAGTCTGGGGGGTTCCACCACATGAGCCCCATTTGAATTTTGAGTGAGATCTTTCTGTTACAACTTACAAGAGTGCTTTTACACTTTAATTATTTTGAGAAAGTGCTTGAAACTCCTAATAACTGAAATTTTAGTAAATAAAACCTTAAACCAGGCAAAGTCCTTGCAAATTGCAATAATTAATAATTAATATTGGGGTTGTTTGTTTTAAGTAGAGTGTAGCTGTCTGCCAATTTCTTCCAACTGGTTTTATTTGGGGATATGGTGATGTTGGACAATCTTTAGCCCCAGATAGTAGATACCAATTTCAACTACATCCCAAGAAATGGAGCCAAATTGTACCTCTCATTTGCTGTCAGTCAATACCATCAGTTAGCTTTTCAAGGTCGTAAGTTTTATGAAACATTTTCTTATGGACGTAACGTAACCATGGGTAATATTATTATATTTTCCATGATTAATCACAGCCATGATTAATGGATCAAAATTTAATACTTAATTGTAAAAGGTTTTATCATCTTAAATGGGAGGCCAACATTAAGTTTTTTTAATACAAGCGAAAGTCTAAACTAGGGGGAGGAAATTTCTCACATACACAACACAACTGATGCCATAAACTAAACCTCATTAGCAGCCAACACTAACTTAATTGTGAAATCTTCTGTATAATATCATATATTTTTTCCATGTGTTACACGAAGTATAAATGAATCTTACAAATTATAATAACGTTTCCTAATGTACAGTTTGCCGCATAACCAACATATATGAGCTATATAATATTAGTACGCCACAATCATAGAGAAAATTAGTCCTAAACCATATTTTAAAAAATGGAACAATATAGTGCTTCATAAATATGTATTTATTCGGTAAGAACAAATCTATAGGATATAAATATTATATGATCGGTCAGCATTCATGAATAATGAAATGGGTCTTGATAAAAAAAATAAAAATAAAAGAGTACTTCATAAGTGGAATATCATAACACCAAGTTACATACAATTATCTCAACCAAAAAAAAGAAAAGAAAAAAAAAGTAGCTAGCTGGCTAGATTTGTATGCCAAAAAGAACAAGGCAAATCCCAAGCTTTAGTACTATTACTACAAAATACCCATTTCATTGAAAATATATATTATGTATATACACCTAATAAATCACCATCATCATCTACTTAGTAAGGGAAACCATCTTTCGTGGAAAGAAGACTGGTAAGAGATCATGATCAAAAGGAACACAAGCACAAGTCCAACACCCCACGGAGACCCTCCGGCCCTATGCAGCGAATCCTTCTCCGGAAACGGCAGAAAAAACGACAAGCCACCCGATAAGCAGTGGACGACAAGAAGAAGCAGCAGCGGAACAAGCATGAGGAAGAGTTTGACCTGAGTCATCAAATCCTCAAACATTGACTCGTAGTTGATGTACCATGTGAAGCCCAAGATGAAGACGAGGATGGAAATGAAGAAGCAAAGGTGGAGAGGGATGGAGAAGTAGTCCCAGTAAGAATAATAGTTGTAGTTCCTATCCATAGTATCGTAGGGTTTTTGAAATTTGAAAGCTTTTTGTGCGACTGGTTTTTTCTAGAATGAACTTGTTTGATCGTCTTTGAGAAAAACTTGTGCTGTGAACTTGGTTTATATAGAGAATATCTATGAATTTTTGTTTATTTTATTTTATTTTAATTTTCGTATTTTTGATTACTTACTCATGTATGCAAACTTGGTTTTTTTCTTTATTTCTAAAGGGTTTGTGCAACTTTTTCTTTTTTGGCTTTCTTTACTTGCATTATAGGGATTCTTCTTTTTGCTTGCAGATCCATCGGGATAATTCCAAGTGACGGTGAGAATAGTCCATGGTTAAGATTCGTTAATTGAGCTGTCAACCAATGAGGAATTGCCACGTACGACCGACCATGGACAGGAATACGAGCAGATGAGAGGAATAATAATATTGAACAGAAAAAAAAAATAAAAGGGTAGGATTTATTTTGTAGTGAAGGCAAAAGTCGCAAAAAGAACAATATTATTGGGAAAGTCGTGCCTAGAATGGTGGTCCAAGTCACCTTTGCATGCTTTATGTATATTTTAAGCTGCTAAAGGAAACTAAATATTGAAAGGGGATATGCATATTTCTGGTTTTCAACTAACTGCTTGCTTCAATTTGGGTACATGAAATCATCACCACCATCTGCATGCATGTATGTATGATCTAAATTGGATATGTAGAAGAAAAAAAATTAACTGATTTTTTCTGAACTTATACCTGAGTTTTATTTTCGTGCTATTGTATTTTGGTATGCAAAGTGGAGTAGAGGAATATCAATATGACATAAGCATTTGTTATGGCCAAGAAAGAAAGTCTAGACTTGTCCAATGCTTAAAAAACCACACATGCACAAGCAAGCTGCTTAAACCTCATCCATATATAATTGGGGTTTATCCGCTCAAACCTGGTTTATGGCTTGAAAATTTTTTGGGAAAGGGTCCCACAGGATACCAAGCAATTTGAAATCATTTGGCACTTGGCACTTGGCAGCATCATGATTAGTGATCAAAGTATAGTAGCTAAGGTGTCCCATTAAGCGTCAGCATGAATATGTAAATGATTAGATGATTGATTAACCCATCTAATGACTTTTTTGAGACTAAATTTCCATTTTCTGTCTGACTTTTATTTACTTCTCTCTTTTTTCTTTTTGGGGTTTAAATTTTGACCTCATTTGTTTTGTCATCTCTTTGGGTCCGAGCTCATTTGCCCTCATGCTGATGTGGGTTTGCAAAATGGTAGTGCTTTTAATTCAACTGTAAATATTTTCAAAACTAGGATGCTAGTAATATTAGTAGGCCACATAATTGGTGCCTCCCGTGGCCCACTCTTTGTATTGGTATATGCGTTTAATTACAAATCCCACATCGACATAGTAGGCTGCACATGAAGGCTTTATACACGTTGCCTACTCAATTAGTCTTGTGCCCTTTTTGGGTATCTAATAAAATTGGAACAATACAGAGAAGATTAACATGGCCTCTGAGCAAGGATTGTGTACATGTGTGGGAGCTTTTTTGTTCCTGCCAGAGAGAGAACTGTGAGTTCTTATGAGAAACATAGGTTTCAAAGTAAGGGGAGAAAGGATTTTAAGAGGGTTCGTTGAAGAGAGATAGGTAGGGGAAGAACACAACATGACGAAAGCTCTATCAAGCTCTGAAATGACTTACCAAAAGAGAAAATTGGAGGAGATAAAGGAATATGGCTCAAATTTGGTCAATATGAAACATGAAGCTACAAGCAACACCAAGAAACACCTTATTAGACTAATTTAATCCACCTTTTATTTTATTAATTTCCAAGAAAATACAGGAAGTCATACTATAAACTTCTGATAATTATTTTAACAAACCCAAGCAAAAGTGTCCAATTTGTAATCTTAGTCCACCTTTATTATATTTGATTTATTTCCAAGAAAATACAAGAAGTCATACTATAAACTTCCTAAATCCCATGATCAATCATGCAACACATAGATATTGTACTCCACCGTAGCATCACCGGTGGTGGTGCCATCAAAAGTGTGAGTTGTTGCCTCAGCATAACCCCTAGCAAACCTGAAAGCCCCGCTTCCACCAACCACAGGCAGCTCCCTTGCCTTGTTGAAAATTGAATTTCTTCCTAGCAAACTTATGGTGCTGCCATTAAACTCACCTTGGACAAAAGCAAAGTTCTGAACCATCAACAGGCTAAGCTCCTTTTGTGCTGCAGATGCATAAAACCCTTGTAGGCGACTTGGTGGGTGAAGGCACCACGTCTATGACAGAAGGGTGAGGCCCATTAAGAATGTCATGCCAATATAAGCGCATGTGGGTGAGCTTTTCTTTTTGCAGCCCAAAAAGCTTAGGGTCAATGCTTCCCACAAACCCATGATTTTCCCCAGAGGCTGGGATCATGGCAAAGGAAGAGAGGAGGGAGGAAATTATGAGTTGGAAAGCTAGGATAGGAGAAATTCTAGCCATGGTTTTGGCACCTCTAATGTCTTCAAGGCTTTTCTGTAAATGGTCTCCAATATATATAAAAATGAAGTGAAGGGCAATGTTTCTGTTCCACTAAGCTCTCTTTACAACTGATTTGACTTTCTTTCTTCTATTAATATGACAGTTAAGGTGTTAAGGTCTATTGTGTATTTTAAATTATCGTTGCGCAGTGAGTAATGGCAAACATTTTTAATATTCTCAGACTTCCATATCCAATCAAAAACAAAATAATAAAAAAGACTTTTATATTAAAAAGGGGGATTTTTAGTTACACTGGTTAAGAGCGTTTATTCCTATACTCAAGTAGTTTGTTTAATTCCCTCCCCCCAGTTACATTAAAAAAAAGAAAAAAAGAAAAAAAGAACGGCTTTCATATATTAATAAATAAATTACATAACTAAGATCCCGTTAAGTAACTGAATTATATATACACAATACATATATACAAAGTGTTCAATTCTAAGTCAGAATCTAATGATTTACTATTCCGTTCCTACAAAGCACAACAATTTCTAGCCATATATATACTATATATATGAATCCATTGGTGGTACGTAATGTGTTTTGTCAACTTTCCTGCATAGTCTTCCTAATTTGGTTGTGGCTGCTAATACTAATTAGGTTAGCTATTTGAAGAACTGAAACCCTCTAGTTTTGTTTGGAAAATCAGAAAACTAAAACGAAATAGAAAATAATTGCTCTTCAGAGCTGTGATATGAGCATCTAACCTAAAAACAATTAGCAATATCTAAGGAGCCAAGATCTTTTAAACTATTAGGTAAAACTTTAATTTTTCGATGTGGGATCCACACTCTCAATAGAGACAACAACTATCACTAAATCAAAGATTAGTAGGTACGGACACACCTAGTGGCGGACCTATTAAAGCACAAGGAGGTGCAGTCTCGCCTGAAAAACCATTGTATGTGCTTCAAATTGTCCATTTGCTCAACTGGTGTACAAACTACCTTATTTCCATTTTCAACATTTAAGTAATGTCTTTGTCCTTTTACTTTCATTTATTTTTATAGTACTCCATTTATTTAAGTTTACAATGTAAATAAGGAAGTACCCCCCATTTGGATTCAAATAAAAATACTAGAAAATTAAATCCCCACCAAATCAAAATATGAAAAATTGGTTTTAGTGCAAAATACGATTTAGGCTAAAAATGATGGCTCATTAAGTCAATATATACTTCATACTAAAATCCCATAAAATCAAGTTTTCTTATTTGATATATAAGGAATAAAAGCCGCCAAAAATTATTTTGAGAAAATGATTATTCCAAAAAACCATTTTTAATACTTAGTCAATATTGCACCTCTGCTAAAAAAATTCTAGATCCGCCAATGGAAACACTACTTGTTTATTTGTGAAAGTTGAGAATTTGAGCTTGAATAAAGTTGATAATTTCTATGAATTGAGTCTTTTTCTTAGTTCATTTAAAAAATAGTATTTTTTGTTAATCAATAATTGTCTCCATAAAATAAACATACCAACAAGGTATCAAAGTCTTAACAGATATTTCTGCAATGCTAATGCTTTCTAAAGATACATGAGGCCAAAGATTTTGTGTGCATGAGCTGTGCCTCAAACTCAATGACAACCTGGAAGCAACACCAACATTAGACTACTAAGAGCATTTCCTTGGTATTATTCATATGAATAGTGCCTGTTTTAGCAATTTATTTATTTATTTTCAATCCATTGTCATGGCAATCAAAGGGTAATTACTATTCACATGAGATTTAAGGAGAAGAATTCGTATAGAGTTTTGGTGTGAGAAGTGAAGAATATGGCAAACAATTTATTTTTTAAATAAAATTCTGAAAATTTGGGTAATTTTTTAGAATTTTTTAAATTTTTTACGTTGTTAACATCATCACTGACGTCACACCCCTCATGCAACAACTCAAGCTGTTCTTGTCTTTGGGCCTGCCAAAACTTGTGGAGCCCACACCTTGCCTGGACTTTTTTTTTACCATTGAAAAATGCTTCTTGGACCTCGAGCTGCTCTTGCCTTCAAGCTTGTTAGGACTTATGGGGCCCACACCTTGCCTGAGTTGTTTTTTACCATTGAAAAATGCTTCTTGGGCCTAGGCCCCCCCTTGCCGGGGCTAGGGCTGCGGTGGAAATGCCCTAATAATCTGAATCATTCTTTTATTAATTTGAAACAAAGTACAAGTAGTCATACTATGAACTTCTGATAATTTATAATTACAAGAAGGCAAAGGGGCCCAAATTTAGTCAATATGGAACAAGAAGCTACAAGCAACACCAAGGAACACCTTATTAGTCCACCTTTTATTTTGTTAATTTCCAAGAAAATATAGGAAGTCATACTTCTGATAATTTATTTTGAAAAAAACTAAGCAAAAAGGTCCAATTTGTAATCTTAGTCCACCTTTTATTTAATTTGATTTATTTCCAAGAAAATACAAGAAGTCATACTATGAACTTCCCAAATCCCATGATCAGTAATGCAACACATAGATATTGTACTCCACCGTTGCATCACCAGTGTGAGTTGTTGCTAAAGCATAACCCCTAGCAAGCCTGAAAACTCCGCTTCCACCAACCACAGGCAGCTCCCTTACCTTGTTCAAAATTGAATTTCTTCCTATCAAATTTATGGTGCTGCCATTAAACTGACCTTTGACAAAAGCAAAGTTCTGAACCATCAACTTGCTAAGCCCCTTTCGTGCTGCAGATGCATAAAACCCTTGAGCCCTTGCCACCAATTCTGAGCTCAATTCAGGTCCTTCGGTTAGGGCATTATCAAACATTCTCACTAACCCATAATTTGTTGGTGACTTGGTGGATGAAGGCACCACATCTATGGCAGAAGGGTGAGGCCCATTAAGAAGGTCATGCCAATATAATTGAATGTGGGTGAGCTTTTCTTCTTGCAGTCCAAAAAGCTTAGGGTCAATGCTTCCTACAAACCCACGATTTTCCCCAGAGACTGGGATCATGGCAAAGGAAGAGAAGAGGGAGGAAATTATGAGTTGAAAAGCTAGGATAGGAGAAATTCTAGCCATGGTTTTGGCACCTCTAATGTCTTCAAGGCTTTTCTGTATATGGTCTGCTTGCTTTGTAAATGGTCTCCAAAATATATAAAAATGAAGTGAAGGGAAATGTTTCTGTTCCACTAAGCTCTCTTTACAACTGATTTGACTTTCTTTCTTCTACGAAACAGTTAAGGGGTTAAGGTCTATTGTGTATTTTAAATTATCATTGTGTAGTGAGTAATGTCTATTGTGTATTTTAAATTATCATTGTCTAGTGCGTAATGTCAAACATTTAATATTCTGAAAGAGACTTTCATATAGTCCCGATCTCTTGGACTACAGGAGTTTAAGAGATTGTGGTCATTCACTGTTAGATATTAATCCAATGGTTCAAAAAAGTTTCTTAAAATAAGTGTAAGAGTGAGTGAACCATTGAATTTACATCCAACGGTGGGTGACCACAAATCTCTTGGACTCCTGTGGTCCAAGAGATGGGGACGTTGGATGTAAATTCAATGGTTCAAAAAAGTTTTTTAAAATGAGTGCAAGAATGAGTGAGCCGTTGAATTTACATCCAACAGTGAGTGACCACAAATCTTTTGGACCCCTGTAGTCCAAGAGATCAGGACTGTACATATATATATATATATGCATCTCTCTCTCTCTCTTGTTGGGGTAGAGTGCTGTTATTTCCACCTCGCTATCATATTTTCCCACCAACCTTATCTTCTCACCCACCCTATAAATTTGAATAAATACAAACCTATCTTTCCACCCACTATTATTCCTAAAATACCCTTTAATTGTATTTCCATATTTGTTATTACAATAAAAAAAAATTCTATAAAAAATAATTAAAAAAATTCTTCAATTAACCTATCCCCACCCCAATTGTAGTCCCCCACCCCAACCTTCTCCTCTAGCGAAAACCCAACCGTCAACACCATGACCTACAAACATTTAACTCTCTTTCTTCAATCAAAGAAAAACTCTCCTTCTACTGCTGACGAAAAAAACACTCCCCTTCCCTTCACCCACAAAAAAAACTCACACTGATCACTCTATCTGTTCCAGAAAATAAAAATACATTTGCTTGATTTTATTTTTAATTTCAAAGACTGCAATATAGGTGTTATTTGAGTTTGAAATTAAAAGGAAAGAAAGAGAAAGAGACAAAGGAAGAAAAGGAAATGGCCATGAGTTTCTGTCCATTTTAGAGCTGTCCAAAAGCTCAAAGTCGATGTAATTATGGGACTACTTGAGCTTTAGAGTTAGAGAAGAAAGAAAAACAATTGGATTATGTACTGTGACTGAAAATAAAATTGGGGTTATGAGTTTGCAAGTTTAGGTTTTCTTCTGGTTCCTAATTTTTGAAGAACGCATGGAGAGAAAGATGTTGATTTCGTTTTGTTTGGTGAATTGGGTATGAAGATGGGTGTGGATTTCGAATAAAAATAAAAAATAAAAAATAAAATATGGGTATGGGTGCTTGTGAGAGAGATTGAGAGAGTTGTCCTCACAAGTCATTTTACAAATAAGTAAATTTATCTTTAAAATAAGGTGAATGGGAAAATAAGAGGTGAGTGGAAATAATAGCACTCGTTAGAGTAAATCTACCAAGTGTATATATATATATATATATATATATATATATATCTCTCTCTCTCTCTCTCTCTCTCTCTCTCTCTCTCTCTCTCTCTCTCACAACTTCTAAAGTGTCCAAGTCTAAGTCAGAATCTAATGATTTGCTATTCCGTTCCAAGAAAGCACAACAATTTCTAGTCATATATACTATATATATGAATCCAATGGTGGTGCGTAATGCGTTTTGTCAGCTTTCCTGCATAGTCTTCCTAATCTGGTTGTGGCTGCTAATGCTAATTAAGTTAGCTATTTGAAGAAGAACTGAAACTCTCTAGTTCTGTTTGGAAAATCAGAAAATTAAAACAAAACAGAAAATAATGGCTCTTCGGAGCTGTGATATGAGCATCTAACCTAAAAATAATAAGTGAATTCTAAGGAGCCAAGATCTTTTAAACTATTTGGTAAAACTTTAATTTTCCGATGTGGGATCTACACTCTCAATAGAGACAATAACTATTATTAAATCAAAAACTAGTTAGTACGGACGCACCATTTGTTTATTTGCGGAAGTACAAGTTGAATTGAGAATTTGAGCTTGAATAAAATTGATAATTTCTATGAATTGACTCTTCTTCTTAGTTCATTTAAAAAATAGTATTTTTGTTAATCAATAATTGTTTCCATAAAATAAACATACCAACAAGTTATCAAAGTCTTAACAGATATTTCCTCTAATGCAATGCTAATGCTTTCTAAAGATGCATGAGGCCAAAGATAATGTGTCCATGAGTTGTGCCTCAAACTCAATAACAACCTGGAAGCAACACCAACATTAGATTACTAAGAATATTTTCATTCATTTGTCATGATAAAAGGTAAGGGGAGGCAAGGGTTGGTATTATGCACATGAATAGTGCCTGCCATAGCAATTTTTTTGTTGGTTTTTCACCTATTGTCATGGCAACTCAAAGGCAACCACTATTCATATGAGATATGAGGAGATGAATTTGTATAAAGTTTTGGTGTAGGAAGTGGAGAATAAGGCAAGCTATTTATGAATAAATAATTTTAAAAAAAAATCTGAAATTTTTGGTTTTTTAATAGAATTTTTAAATTTGTTTTTCGTTGCTGATATCATCATTGACGTCACAGCCCTCATGCAATAGCTCGAACTGTTCTTGCCTTCGGGACTGCCAAGACTTGTGGAGCCCACACCTTACCTGGGCTTTTTTTACCGTTTGAAATTGCTTCTTGGGCCTAGGCCCCCCTTGTCCAAGCTGAGAGGTGCGGTGGAAATGCCCTAATAATCTGAATCCTTCTTTTATTAATTTTAAACAAAGTAAAAGTAGTTATACTATGAACTTCTAATAATTTATAATTACAACAAGGCGAAGGGGCCCAAATTACCAAAACCAAGCAAAAACATGATCAATAATGCAACACATAAATATTATACTCCACCGTAGCATCACCTGTGGTGAGATCAAACGTGTGTGTACTTGCTTCAGCATAACCTTTAGCGAACCTGAAAACTCCACTTCCACCAATCACAGGCAGCTCCCTCACCTTGTTGAAAACTGAATTTCTTCCTAGCAAAGTTATGGTGCTGCCATTAAACTCACCTTGAACAAAAGCAAAGTTCTGTGCCATCAGCAGGCTAAGCTCCTTTTGTGCTGCAGATGCATAAAACCCTTGAGCCCTTGCCACCAATTCTGAGCTCAACTCAGGCCCTTGGGTCAGTGCATTATCAAACATTCTCACTAGCCCAAAATTTGTGGGTGATGACTTGGAGGGTGGTGGGACCACATCTATGGCTGTGGGATGGGGCCCACCAACAATGTCATGCCAATACAAGCAAATGTGGGTGAGCTTTTCTCTCTGCAACCCTAGAAACTTAGGGTCTATGCTTCTCACAAACCCATGACTTTCCCCAGAAACTAAGGTCATGGCAGAGGAAGAGAGGAGGAGGGAGGAAATTATGAATTGGAAAGTTAAGATGGGAGAGATTCTAGCCATGGTTTTGTTTTGGCAACTCTTCAAAGCTTTTTGTCTCTCTTTTGTAGCTTTATATAAAATGAAGGACGATGATTCTGTTCGGCTAAACTTTTTTAACAAAATCATGTGGCTTTCATTTATTAATATGAAATAAGAAATGAAATTTGTATTATAATAATAATCAAGTATTTTTGGAGAAGTGAGTAATAAAATTATTGAAATTTTCTCACCAACACCAACAAATATGATTTTCAGTATTGACATCTCGCAATAATAAAAACAGTTAGACAAAGAAACGAGAAATGTGGTCCTAAACTAATTAAAAATGCAATGTGTGTTGCATATGTTAGGGTTTATTTGTATATTATTCACACCAAGTTGGCATTGTCTCATTGACTAGACTTTTACCACACAATAATAGTTTAGTATGAATTTTTTTTTAGAAGCACTGCCACCTGCTTCCGTGAGGTTGGGTTTGGGGTTGGTGACACCAACCCCTTTCATTTGATTCTGATGTGACAAAAATCATATACCCATTCAATAATGACATTGTACTAAAGGTATGCAGAAAAAGTTTCATATAACGTGGACAACAATATTTTGTCATTCTGAACTAATAATGCAATAACACACGAAAGATTAAAAATAACAAAAGAGTTATGAAAGTCTCTCTCTTTAAAAGTATGTGTCCAAAGAAGCAGAGAAAACTACCAAGGTGTCTTTGGGCCACGCGTAATGGTTCACTTCTGCCCTCTAAATAGTTTCTTTTGTTGAACTTCCTAATGAGCCTTCCTGGTCTTTATTATGGGAGCTAATTAGATTAGATATATCATATATTGACAAATACAGACAGTTATTCCCTTAGCTACTTGTGCTAAAAAAAAAGAAATTCAATAATTTATTTTATTTTAATTATCTGTATTCTGCTGAGATATTGAACACCAACCAAATACATTATATATGCATAGCCTTAGAAAATTACTCATAGAAGATAAAATCAAGATTGCAATTACTTAACAAAGAAACCAACCCCACTGAAACCTAAAATAATCAAAGGTGGTGGCCAACATAATTAGAGCCTATCTCCTCAGAAGAGAAGAAGCAAAGGAGTAAAAAGACCAAAGAAGCCATCAATAATGCAGCACATAGACATTATACTCAACTATGGCATCTCCAGTACTTGGAGTGAATGAGTGAGTTCTTGCTTCAACATAACCCCTTGCAAACCTGAAAAGCCCACTGCCTCCAATGATAGGCATCTCCCTCACCTTGTTGAAAACTTGGTTCCTTCCCAGCACAGATACGGTGCTTCCATTGTATTTGCCTTCAATGAAATGAAAATTCATAGCCATCAGAAGGCCTACTTCTTGCTGTGAGGCAGATGCATAGAACCCTTGAGCCCTTCCCCACAATTTTGAGCTCAACTCAGGGCCTTGAGTCAGAGGATCATCAATCATGCTAACTGAACCAAATAGGGTTGATGAATTGGTGGGTGCTCTCACAACTCCTACTGCACTGGGATTTTTACCACTGTAAATGTCATGCCAGTAAAACCTAAAGTGGCTCAGCTTCTCTTTCTTGAGCCCCAAAAGCTTGGGGTCCAGGGATCTCACAAAACCTTTATCTTCTCCTTGGACCAAAATTATGGCAAGTGAAGAAAGAAGAGAGAGAATTATGAATTGGGTAGCCAAGATGGAAGAAGGTGTTTTGGCCATGGTTGCTTTATCTCTTTTGAATTTGATCACTACCTCTGGTTCACAAATGGTAGTTTCTTTGTGTCCACATATATAGTGGAATTGGCCATACAGGTTGAAACTTTAGTTGACCAAGTTGGGTCTTCATCATCATAATGACCAACAACCACAGACTGCCACATTTTCTTTGGCCTTTTTGCTTTTTGCTTTTTCGTTTTGGTGAGACTGCACATTGTATAAAATGGTTAATTAATCAACCAAATTGGGGCTTAATTAGTTTTATAAATGACTAAACTCTAAACAACCCAACAACCTGCTATGCTGCGTGCTGTGCTTGCAGTAACTTGTGGTAAGACTGCACCTCCTTACGCTTTTGTAGATCCACCAGTGGTGAGGGTAATTATGAGAAGGGTTTGGTAATTAAAGAAGAAAGGAAGAAAAAAACAATGACCTATTTTTTGGGGTCAATAGGAAACCAATGACCTTTTAGTGTTTTTTTTTTTTGGTAAGTCGAATGTGAAAAAATAGACCATCTAGTTGAAGTATTGAAGGGTTTGGAACTTGGATGTAAATTTATGCCTTCTGGAATCATACCGTGTGTATGGCGATGATGACAGAAAGTCTTCTTTGGGTTGGTGGACCTAACTCCTATTTTTGGTGGAGCCAAGTGTTTCTGTCTTTTAATAGGAAAAAATATTTATAAAAAACAAAAGAAAAGTTTTCTACATCAACTCTTTTTCAAACCATACATACATATGCAGCTGCTCTCCTCCTCCACAAAAGATAGCACCATTTTAGCCAATGTGTCAAGAAAGCTCTCTTTGGTATATGTACCGGCAATAAGATGCTCCTCCATAAAAGACAGCATCATCATCATATAACCTAAGACTTTTATCTATGTGAAAAATAATGCAGTTTTTTATTTTTACTATAAAAGTTTTCTGAGTCAAATTTTCACGGTGGGAGGGATTCCAAGCTAACATTGAGTAGAAGTGAAGGAAGCCATCAATCATCAATGGCTTCACTTGCTGCCATTAAGCTCCATCATCATAACCACAGAATGTTGGCTTGGAAACTGGTGCTGGTCAGTGAAAATGGTCCTTTAAATGTAACCGAGTGAACCTCTGGGCAGCTTTTTGTTGTATATATAATATGAGAGGAAAAAACTACTAAAGCATTGCACAGAGAAGGGACAGCCCAAATCACAAGCAAACATGAGAGGAAACATTGTCTAATGATTTCTTCCACAAATTGGAACATATAGCGAAACACGAGACAGAATTATGACTTAGTTGCGTAGCCAAGATGGGTGGTAATCTAGTCATGATCACACGTCTTTAGGTCACCTGCAACTGTAGCAAAAGAGTGAACTAACCAGCAGGTTTCTGTTCTGTGGTAAAAATATGAGTGGAAAAACTTCTAAAATATTTCTCAGATAAGGGGACAGCCCAAAATCACAAGCAAAATGGCACATTGTCTTATGATTTCTTCAACAATTCGAAATAGCATATTAATATTAATAATTAGAACCTCAAATCAACGCAAATATGAAAAGTTTGTCCGGAGACCAGCGCAAATAATAAAAGTTTGTGGGCTTAGCAGCATTTATCTCTTAGTAAGCCCATTTGCGGACATATGTTTTAAAACATTGCCCAAAAGGCAACTTTCTCTTCAGCCCACTTGTAGCCTTCGTTTCTTTGAGCTAAGCTAACCATCAAAAGCCCACTTTAATCCTGTCAAGGCCTACTTTTGAACCCACGAAAAATGCCCTTATGCAATAGGTAAAATTATTAGCGCACCCATTTTGCTATATTTCAAGGTTTTATGATACAAGCGATATTCGAAGAAAGGGAACACGAACACGCGACCTCGGGAGAGCAGGAGCTTGTTAAATTGTTTTCAAAATATGAATATGATACTTTTGATCAAGCAGAGCTGGCGTTCATATTGTGAAATCGAACCCAAGCTTTACTGAAAATTTCACGAGGGAAAAAGTTATTCGTTTGGAGGGATGCCCATTCCATTTGTGCTTTTTGGATGGAGGCATAAATATTTTTTTATTATGGAACATTCTCATTCCCCACACCATATTCTCTATGTTAAATAAAGTGCGTGGTCTGAATTGAACAGCTGACCTAATTTCCCCATGCATGCAACTTGCAAGGTGCAAGTAATGGAAAGGGCCCGGTTATCAGCAAGGTTTTGTTAGGGTTCAATCACACGAACCCTGTAGCAAGCTAGGCGGCTAGGCAGCTAGGCAGTTTATTATAAATTATAAGCATAAGCATATGCGTGTTGACATTGGAATTTGGATGGGAAAGTTTGATACCTAATAATAATTAAGTTATTGAAAATGTGACGTTCATTTTAATAATAAAATACATTCATGTCGTTGCAAGATTGTCTCAACGTCATTGGTGACTCAAATCATGAAAACCGCAGCGGGTTGCTTATAAACCCAATGAGTTAATATTATTATTTTTATGGATTTGTCATTCTAACATTATTACTAATGCATGTACTTAACTCAAGTTTCCCGCAACTTGGTCTTAAAACAAAATTTTCATTTTTTATTTTGTATGAGCTTTGCTCGCGTATGAATGATTGTAAATTAATTATGTAATGTTAAATTTATTGTGTTATATATGATCAATTGTCAGCCGTTTATATATGTGTTATATTTACCGTCTATACTCATTGTAGGATTCATACATACATCAAAATGATTACCAATTACGGTAAATGTGTTCGTAAAAGAGGTTGATGATTATTCCCTTGAGTTGATCGAACCCAAGCAGGAATATGCTTTAAATCCAAGGCCGCGCTTGAAAACATTTGCATTGACCTGATTGCATGTTTCTCATGACCAAAATTTTGAGAAATAAGCTATGATTGTTTCCAAACGTCGTTGTTCTCATTTGTGTCCCTTTCAATCTTTCACTTTTGAAAAGCACTGAGATTCAAAGCCCCTTATTAGCAAGTTGCTTATGTTAGATTATTATACCCTTAATTACAAATATGTCCTTGGCAGTTTTCTTAGGGCAATAAGCAAATGAGAAGGTACGTGGCACGCACATGTTTAATTAATTATTTGTGAAAGAAAAAGAAAAAAGTCATAGTAAAAGAGGAGGAAGCTGGGTCAGCAACGCGTGTCATAAGAAAACTTGTGTCCCAAGCCTCCCTTGGAGCTTATACCATGTTTGGACCCTACAATTTTGTGTCTTTCGTCCCCTTGAAACCAAATAAACCATTAATTACCAGCCTTCTCTTCACAATTGAAATCCACGAACCCAAAAATAAAAAATAAATGGTTTTTGGAGGTGTTAGGGGTTATCTTTGTTGTTTGACTGCAGAAAGAAGTCTAGCTCCACCAACTTCATAAAAGGATAAGAAAGAAAAAATCATAATTATTTTGGACAAAAATATATGGACATGAGCCATTATCATAATTAATTCAATGGTAGTGGCATAGCACACGCAAGGTGCATATAGTTTTAGGAGGGAATAGGGATCCCCTAAATCTTTATTGAAGAAATGACACAAGTGATGACACACCCTCTTAATCTTTTTTGGTGAAAGAATATTTTGGGGGATTTCAATGACATATTAATTTGTCATTGACTTATTATATTTCATCAGTATTTTTCTTTTTATACAAACGGTAGTCTAACTATTCTAAATTAATGTAACTAAAAAAGCGAGCTCATTGCTTTGGCCAATTAGCTTAAACTTTAGGGCTCTTTAGTTTTAGCCCATAAAAAACTTAACTAATTTGGAAGAAAGATAATTAATTTTGCTTAATTAATATAAAACCAAAGCCACCTAATTTTACCAAAAGGACATCCAACAACCCTAAAATTACTACATGTGCCATTGTAGAATTGTACCAGAAGGGTAGAATTGTCTTATCAGTTGTTATTTTTTACCTGGCCCAACGAATCTGGGCCTCTCTTTGGGCTAATCCAAAATAGTAGTTTTTTCCTAGATATTAAAACTAAAACCAAAATATTCAATATCTTACAAACTAATTAATAAAGTTAATTATGTCTAAAACCTAATTTTTCTTAAACTTTACTCAACTGCATCATTATCTACCAATTTTGAAGCGCATAAAGTAACTCATGTTTCCTGCAGGCTATACATGCCAACGTAGTCAATAGGTCATGAAGAAATTTCCTAGTTTCGTGCAAGAAGAAGAAGGATGACCAAACATGTGAACTCAAACAAAAGTGGTACGTACGAAATTACAAGACCAGAATTCCCATAATCTGTTCTATATTTTATTTGCGGATAGCCAAAGTGCCCAAACATTAACACCCTCTCACTTGCAATGACTACAATGCCCTTGATGTAATATATTATATACAGTGTCCGTTGTATTTTATGTGGGAAAAATGATTTCCTTTCCTGGCATTAGTCTTCTTCAGGCAATCTGAAAATTAGAGTTAAATATAAGAGCCAGAAAACTTTAAATTGCAGGCATCTTTCACCTGACCACTGTTTTAATGGACTGTTTTTCTTGCTCAGTTGGGTCTCTCCTCATTGACAAGATAAAGAAAACATTAAAAAAATAGAGTAAACCAGTTTTTTTAAATTAAGATTAAAATAGTGGCAACTTTGTCATTTCAAAAGTGGATTGAAATGAAAAACCAAAGTTGTGCTCCTATCATTCTAGAAAGCAGCAGCCCTTGCTCATGTCATTCTTGGAGCCTTCAATTAATTAGGGTCATTGGTCAACCATTGTTAATCTCTTCTTAGTCTTCAAGCCACCAAACAAGTACTTCAAAATTCATAACCCCCTTCGAAGCCTCTAGACCCCTTGGAATTTCAAAGTTCAAACCCAATCCCCCCCTCTTGAAACTTTAAAACCACACTCCCCAATTGCCACCCTTCTCCATCACTCCCTCCCTTCCTTTCCCTTAAGCCTTAAACAACAACAACAACACAAGCAAACCCTGCCTCTCTCAACTCCTCTCTCTCTCTCTCTCTCTCTCTCTCTCAAAAGCAAAATTAGTGCAAGAATTTTTAGAGTTTGTGAGAAAATCATTGTTGGAATTTGATGGGCAGTTTAGTTGGGCATGTTATACCAGGATTGGGGTTTCTTCTCATTGGCTTATGGCACCTATTTAATCACATCAAGCTCCATCTTCACCAACCCAACTCCTACAGAGCTCCACCATGGTTTCCCACCTCCAAATTCAAGTACTTGGAGCTCATCGTAATCATGGGAGGATCCTTTGTCTCCATTGCCATGGAACTCTTCATAAGCCCACATAAACACCAACCTCTTGATGATGATGGAACCATCCCCTCCTACCATCTTCACAACTTTGAACACGCTTCAATTTCCATGACTTTCTTGGTCTATGCAGCTTTTGCAATCATTCTTGACAAAGTAGGCCCAAAAGCCCAATATGGTTTGACCCAACTGCTTGGAGCCATAGCCTTTGGGCAGCAGCTTCTTCTCTTTCATCTTCACTCTGCTGATCACATGGGCCCTGAAGGCCAATACCACATGCTTCTACAGATTGTGATTCTTGTTTCTTTCGCCACAACCCTCATGGGAATTGGTCTCCCTAAGAGTTTCTTGGTCAGCTTTGTGAGGTCACTAAGCATATTTTTCCAAGGTCTTTGGCTTATGGTCATGGGTTTCATGCTTTGGACACCTGACTTGATGCCAAAAGGTTGTTTCATGAACTCGGAGGATGGTCACTTTGTGGTTAGGTGCCAGGGAGAGGAGGCACTTCACAGAGCCAAGTCCTTAGTGAACCTTCAATTTAGCTGGTTCTTGGTGGGAGTATCAATTTTTGGGGTGTCCTTCTATTTGGCACTGGTTAAATTTTATGGAGAAAAGGTTGATTATTTTTCACTGGCAAGGCAAATAGAAGAAGATGAAGATGACCCAGCTGATGATGTTGAATCCCAAAAGAAGAGTAAGCTTGGAGACTCAAAGAGTTTTATAAATCATATGGAAAAAACAACCTTTGTGCCCAAAGATATGGAAAGGTAGACGGAAAAAGTGCGAAGGTAGACACATGGATGTGTGATTTGGTATGCGTGTAAAAATTAATTAGGTTGGTGGAATATAATAGATTAAGCCAACCATAATTAAGACAGGGATTTGTGTGGGAGGGAAAAGTATGCATATATATATATATGTGTGTGGCGAAATTGTTGGTTTTAGCTTTAGCCAGAGAAGAAGATTTATTCTATCTTCCAAATTATATATTAAATTGTAAAAAATCTTCATTTGATTTTATTATATCTTTGAATGAATTATTTATCATGTTATTGATTTGGACATCATTTTCAGGATCCCATTTGAATTAATTCAAACGATTGCTCTCTTTTTCTTTTTTTCCCAAAAGAAAATCTTGTTTTATGATCATAAAGATTTATATATCACCTTGCCTTGAACTCAACCAATGTGATTTATATCTAATTAAGCAGCATCAGCTTTGATAATAATTAATAACCTTCACATTCCGGAAATTTAAGTCTAATGTTATAATTAATCACAAGTAATTTACTAATAAGACGATGATGTTGGTTGTTTGTGACTCTAACAAAGTAATTGTATTGTGTTGTGTTGTGTTGTGTGTTTGAGTTTGACAAGCAAGTGCCAAGCTCCTCCAGCCATGAGAGTTGGATAAAATAAATTTGCTGTTGGCCCCTCTCCTCTCTCATAACCATACGGTGTGCGCAATCAAATCCATTCAGTCCTAAAGTCTACCCATTTCTATAATAAATTAATACCAGATAGAGAAAATTTGCACCCATGGGGAAAATACATTGCATTTTCTTGTCACCATGGGCATGGAGGATATATGCATTGCATTTCTTCCATTTTGTTATTTGTTAATGTGTTTGGAATATAGCGCTTCAACGCTTACGCCCCACATCGGCCCTCATCATAGTTTCTTTAAGTATGATGGTAATTTATTTGTATGATAATAGCCACACGTAAGTGGAGAAAGCTCGTATGAACAATTCACCGTTTACAATAACCCCACGCACTACATGTGCATAGATGATAGTATTTAACACGGGTCATGAAATGAAAATGTCCCTTCGATATGAATGGAGCACTTTCTGCATGACCATATGGATCAAAAGTATTTGTTCTGCCAACGAACGAGGTTGGGCATTGCTACAATGAATTAAGCATGATATATAAATCTGATTAATTTCCCATTAAAAAAAATCAGATTTTTTAATTAATAAATATATTCTGGCTTGTGGAATTGTCCTTGTAACTTACTGTTTCTTGAAAGCAACATACTTGTAGTTGGAAAACCATGATTATAAACTTCTTAAGCCACACCTGTCAAATATAAGTGATCATTAATAATAGCCTAAAGGTTGCACTTGTGATTGTTGATTAACTTACTAACCCGTTAACGCTTGAATGCTCTATGTATTTTAAGCACCTTAAATAAATAACAGTTTGAGAAGAAATGGTTGGTTGACGGTACATGACATTGTTAGTTTTCTTCAAATATAAAACTAGTATAAGCTTGGTTGTAAGTTGCATGTGCATGGAATGGAAGCTGAAGCCTTGCTGTCACATCCCTTTTTCTGATCATGCTTTCGCTTTTAATATATGCTTTCTGAAATATTCTGATTGAGCCAATTGTGTTATCATAGTTTCCATGGAAACAAAATATGAAACCTCCTTAACATTCAATTCAATGACGTGGTGGCGTGGCTGGTTTTGTATCTATATGCTATGCATGGCCCATGGGTGATGTGTTCTTTAATGAAATTAATAACTTGGAAGGCACGTTAGATAATAGCTCTAAGCCCTCCCTCCCTCCCTCCCTCTTGAGTATAGGCATATCGCTTTCTTACTTTCAACACAAGAAAATTAATAAATAAAAGGCTTATGTATGTATGATGAGTACAATTGGACTATTTTCAGCTCCTTCCTGGAAGATGCGAAATGCTATTCACCCTTTGGAACTTTTTCCTTTTCGTGAAGAAAACAAACCTATACTTGTATATATATGTATGTAGCTACAATATAAGCTTCACATTATTTTTTTTATTTTTTTTTCCTTGATGATTACTTACTATAGTTTACGTACTTATATTATATGTTTCTTAACTACCACTACTTTTGTGAAGAAGATTACAAGGGACTTCTTGATGATGAGAGAGAAACTTTGCCATGAAGAAAATGGTATATGAGTGAACAATTAACTAATTAAAGACTTGGAGACTTTGAATTAGAACCACAATTATAGCATTTAGGTTTAGGCCCTCCTTTAACTGAAGCAAATTGATTTCTCTAAGTGTCAAAAGTAACGAAATCATTGAGAAATTGTGTCATGGCATTTTTGTTTTGTTTTTTGGTGTGAAAATGTGAAATTTCTTTGTAACTGGTTGTTTGTCTGGTCCCGCAGATGATCAACATTGACTTTGCATACCAAGTCCATGGTGGAGAAATGTGAAATTTCTTTGTAACTGGTTGATAAATAAAATGCCAAATGTCAATTCAAGAGTGTTGAGAATAAATATGATATTAGTGAAAACTATTGCCTCTAAAATTGTATACTTGTCTTACATAATCAAAATCAGTCAAGTCAAATTTGGCACCTGGACTGGATACACAAGACGGAAAAGGGAAGGGAAACAGATCAATTGGTAAAACAAATGTGAGGAAATATGCTTCTAAAGGTAAGGAAGCTCTATCCTATCAGAAATTAGATTACAGTAAGAACACTTCAATATGACCTCTACAGACTAACAAAAACTAAATTCTCGTTTGGTTATCTGTTTCACTAAATCCTAAATTAGTTTTCTCCAACCAAGGCCAACAAATGCCGCTAGTATGGATGATTCTCCTACTTTCCCATCTTTGCTGGATTGCCTCCCTGCTGTTGAGTTGCAGTAGACATGGAAGTGGGCGAGAACGGATCATAAAGTTGCTGTCCTCCAGGCCTAGACGCTGGCTTACCAGAGGCAAATGCAAGATTGTTGTTGAACTGTTGATTTGGAGCCTGTGGCATCTCAGGACGAGTCGAGTGAGCAGGATAATTTTGCTGAATTTGAATATGATTTCCCGGCCTTGGGGGCAGAGGATTGGGAAAATTGGGCATTTGGTGGGCTGGATTGAAGTTCCTTGGTCTCATTGGCAGGTGTGGCGTCCTAGGTGCAACAGGACTGGTGTCTAGAAATGTTGCATGTCTGGGAGGAACTGAGATGGCAGTTGAATTTCTGGCAAAGGGAACAGTAGATATATGAGCTGATGGAGGTTGACCCATGTGGTCACCAACCTGTGGCCTCGATAACACCTCACTTCCCAGCTGCGGAGTCATATTTTGCACAGGCAACTGGAAAGACGGTGCCTGAGGTGATGGTTGAGGAACCATTGGTCTAGCAGGAGAAGCATTGTGTGCTGCATAGTGACTGCTTGGCTGGGGAACTGGTTGGAAGGATGGATTCGGTGGCCGCTGAGGCTGAAAAGTGAAATCGCCAGGGCTTGGAGCTGTCATCCTTGGAGGTTTTGGGGGGGTGAAATTCGGAACACTTCCAGTAACAAGAATTGGCACTCTTGGTTGCATAGATGGGGCTAGAGATGTAACTTGTCCTGTTGAATGAGCTGGAACAGAACCTGATAAAGGGCTCATAAATGGTTTAGGTTGTGCAACTGCAGGCATTGGAAGCATAGAAGCTGCTAATGTAGAAGGAATTCCCACTTGAGGCCGTGGAATAGAAGTAAAATTTGGTGCTGCATGGTTTACAGGAGCACTTGATAACAGAGTGGAAGGCCCAGGCGGAAAGGCAACAGAAGAAACCATATTGGCCGTTGATATATTTGAAGGTGGTGGCATAGACACAAGACCTGGTTGTGGTGCAGGTACTCCGCTTGACCATCCAGTAGAATTCCCAAAAGGTCCATGTGGATGATTAGACACATGTTGCACAAATGGACCGATATTAGAGGGTTGGCCTGTTGGTGGGGGTCGGTTTCCCATGAATGTGAGTGGAGCTGAAATATTAGTTTGAACTGACGAAGGCTGGGGAGACATCAAAGAAAGATTTCTTGGCGGGCCAACATAACCAGGGCGGGTCTGAGCCATATACAAATGCTGCAAAACTTGTGTTGGTGGGTTTTGTCTAGGGGAAACAAGAGCTGGTGGAGGCCCAAATAATGAAGGCAAGTGTGTAGAGTTGAAGGGTGATGTTGATTGATAGGAAGGATTGTTGAAAATTGGTCTTGAAGAATCGAGTGGAATGTAACCAGGTATATTCATTGGAGTGGAAGAGGGGCCAGTAGAGAAAAATGGACCAGGGTACTGAAACTGCCCATTTGGTGGAGTTTGTGTAGGTCCTGCCACTGGTTGCACAATTCCCTGGTTTAACATAGTAGGAACCATATTGGGGCTGGTAGCGTCCGGGCCTTGACTAGGAGCATGAGGATTATCACCAGAAACTGATGCCAGATTTCCCTAAATGGAAGTAATGATAGTAAGAAAACACCACCGTAAAGTTGATAGTAAAATAACATAAAAGAAAAAAGGTATAAGAAATTAGGGTGTATATAAAGCTTCTTAAAATATTTTAAAATAATAATGTAACTCACGGATACAGAAGTCACTAGCAGTTCAAGTACAGCAACTGCTGCATCTACTTTCTCAAATGTGTCAGCTGATATATGAACGTACAACTTTTCATATCCACCCTGGACTTCACTCCCATCAGATGGTTTTATTTCAACCTGGAATAAGTTAAAGAATAAAAAGGGGGAAAGTCAATACAGCTATGTATGTGCATTATGTTACATCTTGAAGTAACCAGTACATAACCGATGTTTTCTGTGCAAATTAATATGTTTAAGAAAATACGAAATTGGGTAAAATGGTGATGACAACTCTGATATTTATCTTGACATGAATTCCTTAATGTTCTATATTACTGAATAATAGTTTACCTTCTCTCCTGTCCCTGCTTTGGTACCATAGACTTGAATCTTGGCTCCAGTTTCCTTATTTGCATTGATCGATCAAAAAATAACATGGAGAAAACACATGGCACAAAGACCATCAGCACATGCACATGGCAATCATAAGCGTTTGGCATAAACCCCATAAGCATTACCACAAACTTCTTACCTTTTCTAATTGCTTCTGATTATCACTTCCAGGACCATATATAAGGCCAACAAAATTGTATCTAGGATATTCTTTCACCTGAAAAGCATTTAACCACATCTAAACATCGGAACTAATACTTGCTGACTCAGAAAACCATGAAATTTAAGACCATATATGCTGACTCGAGCTCTCTACTACATGGTCTCTAGGTGCAAAAAGTTCTTTACGATCGACATTCTCCAGATTCCAAACTAACACCAATATCCAAGATCACAAAAATAAAATAAATAAAAAGAAGGAACTAAATATGCTTAACTGATTAAATCTAAACATTCCACCAGATTAATAGATACTGTGTCCATAAGTTGCAATAAATATATATGCCTTACTCTGTCTTTCTTTTGGTCACTCAAGAATCAAGATGTTCCTGTAGTACAATCATCCTCAATTCATTTCCAGTTATTGTGGTCAAGTGTAGCTCTTCCTTTCAATTAGAGAGAGCATGCACCTAGTCTGACTTCTGATGAAGAAGAAGGGAAAAGGTGGTGAAGGGTCTAGAAGTAGAGAGGGCCACTATTCTGTAGCCCAGCCATTACACCCCAAAAAAAAAAAAAAAAACAGCTTGACTCAACAAAGCTCATCTCAGCCACTTGCAGTCATCTATTTGACCCTTTTTCTTAACCGTATAACTTAAACTAGGATTCACATATCAATTTAAGTCACAGGCAATCGTGTTTTCTCGAACAGCCTTAAAAATTTATTTCCAAATCTTTGTAGTAACGCACTACTAAGAAGAACCCCCAGGGCCCTCGACAACAGCAAACTCCAGACCCCGTGGAACAAAAGTGCAGACCCTTTTTGAGCCAAGGCACCTAACCGCTTCTTCAACATAAAATAAAAATAGGAGACTTCCTCAAAATATAGGCAGATTACTCTGTGACCTATTGTTTACCCCTCAAACCCCAAATTATAGCCAACCTGTCAGATTTCAAGTTCCATATTTTATCATTGTAGAAGTCTTTCTTTACAAGAACATGCAAGATCACACTACAGCTTATGAGTCCAGATTAAAATTACACATACATGGCTCGTTTTTGGTAAGTTCTTTTTTTAATCAGTACAACTAAGATTGAGAACATTCACACACCTTGACAAAAATACCATATACTCTTCTCAGCAGTTTGGATACAGCTTGAAGAAACAGTTAATTAGAAAAGTGTTGCATATATTGCAGAACAAGAACAAAACTTACAGGAATAGGAACAGTGGCCTCTTTTAACAAAGGTTTATAATCAGGTGGGGCCTTGTAACTTGGATTCAACTTTAATATTTCACCTGAATGTCATCAAGAAGACAATAAGCATGCAATGCACAACAGAACACACAGGAAGGTATAATCTAAGAAAGCTGTCAAACACACCTATGACTTCTCGCTTTTCAAGTTCCAACTGTTCTACGTCCTACATCGACGAACATTACTATCAGTGCTTAAGAATTGAAACATCATTCAATGTAGAAACATAGAGTGCCCAACAAATCAATGACAGAAAATGATAGGCAACTGTAAGGGAAGGTGAAATTGAATTCTACCTCTCTGTCAATTTGATGCCTAGAGGAGTTGTGGTGTGGATCTTGAGATGCTGATGGTAAGTCCTCATCATTCTCAGCCTCTGACATTCCAGATTTCAGCTGTTGTGTAATTTGATCCACCCGAGTCTGCTCAAAATTTGTACCACCAAACAGGCAGTAATATCACTTAGTGGCACCTGGAATGGGATGTTTCCATGTGAACCATTCACACAGAAGACACGGACCAGCATTTTATTACCCAGTGGAAAAGGGAAACCATGAATTGCCACTAGAAGAGCAATATTTAATCCTCCCACAACTGGGGCAACAAGAGCCTCCAAACCATAAATTTGAAAGTCTTAAATATATTGGGATGGGAAGAGGCAATTAGACACGTTTGACATTGTACAAACATAAAAAAGTAAAGTAGGAAAAGGTTACATAAATCAGGAACATATTTTGATCATAGCACTATGAAAATAATATAGCATCGCAAGAAAGATGACAAGACAGCACTTGCAAACAATCCAAACAATACCTGATAAGCTAAGGCTCTTCCCTTTCTTACGGAAGCATCTTGCGTCAGATCAAGGCCCCATTTTGTTTTCCTCTGAATCTGTTTCTTACTTTCTCCACTAACTGCATCACTGGCGCCTAGGTTTTTACTTCCGCGGAAGATGGGTACAAGTGAGCCCGACAGCTTGTTTTTCGGTATAACAAATCCAGACTTAGCAGCAAACATAGAGACCTTTTGAGTACCAGTTGATGCTGCAGATGAAATAGTTGCCCCAGACATCTCAACACTGTGAGGTTCAACTGAAGATGCAGCTTCAACCTTTGCAGTCATCCTGTTCTCCATTCCCATGGAAAGACCAAACAGTTCAAATGGGAAGAAGACTGGGGCAGTTATATTATGAATGGAACTGGAAGTGATGATTATTTTACAATCTTAATATCCCCTACTACCAAAAAGAATCAAAGAAAAAGAACATCCCTCAAATAAAAGTTCCAAAATCACGGAATTGAAGGGAACTGCAAAGGTCTGAACTTAATTCAAAGAACTTCTTTAACTCTAAAAATGGAAAAACAAAAAAAAGAAGGGCCATTTAATAAACCCCAATAATTCCATTTTCTTTTCCATTCCTTTCCTCAGCTTTCTCAACACTCAAATAAAATGTTCTTCAACAACAGAAAACCCTATCTGCCTTAACATATACATGTACAATTACACACCAATTACACACACAGATAACAGAGGGAGAGAGAGAGAGAGAGAGAGAGAGAGAGAGAGAGAGAGAGAGAGTACCTGAATAAGGTTTAAGGAGAGGTTACTTTCTCAGATGAAGGAGTGCATAGGAGAGAGAAGATCAGAACGCTGCGTTTTAGAGGATGGAGGACTCAACCCCAATTGCTTTTTCTGCTCTACTGTCAAGTGATAAGTCTCTCTTTTAGTAATGGAAATGAAAGCACGGCAACTTCTTTTCCATGGAGTGTTTTTACAGCGTACACTAACCAACGCGAGAGTCGACTCAGCCGAGACTCGATACGTACTTATCGGGTGGGATCCAGATGGGCCTGGCCTCAGTCCAACCAAGTGAATGAATCAAGCCATTCAACTTTAGGCCGAAGCCCAGCTCATCCAGCCCACCATCACTTAATTATTTTTCTTTTATATTTTTTTTCTTGGAAAAAGAAAAAGGCAAGAGGAAGAAAATAATCACTTTTTATAATAAAAAAATAAAAATACAAGCGATAGTTAGAACTATATGAGAGGGGAATTTCTCACACACACGCACACAACTAAGATGTCATAGGATTTCAAACCTGAGACCTCTGATCTGCAAGTGAATGTCATTTTCTATTGGGCTAGATCCTGTTAGCAGGAAGAAAATAATCTTAAATCATTGGTTTCGTTACTCATAATGTGACCATTTATATTTAGAGGGTTTACATATAAGCCCATAAATGAGGCCTAAATTATAAAGAAACTCAAGGGAAAAATTCAAGTTTTGAAAAGCCAAAAAAATACAACACTGCCACCGAAGTTTATCACTGAAAATCATATTGCAAGGGTAGTAATGATATTTCACACATCATTTAAATTTAAAAAACAGGACAACGGCCCTTTTTTTATCTATTTTTCAATTTATAGGTTCTAGTGTTATATATAATGCTAAAAATGGGATTTGTTATAAATATCTATTTTTATTTATATATTGAATTATGAGCTATTATTTGTATATGTGGCAGCTTTCTAGCTCACAAGACAAAAGTGGTGAATGGAGCCATGAGCTTAATAAGTTAGTAACCAAATCAAGTTTTTACATAAAGTAAAGCGTCATTTTCACCACTAAGCATTTTATTACTGCGCTTAGTGATCTTATACTGTCTTCAATCATTCATCGCAGTACAATCGATCGGGTTAGAATAATTCATCGCACTACAAGCAAGGTCAACAAAAACTTGGGGTAATAGCGCCTCAGCTCCACTTGGGAATGTAAACAAGTCTCAGAGTTAAAAATTGTGTAGACAAAATATTTTTGTTTAACTTATTGTGTGTAATTGACGACTGCTCTGTGTATTGCATGCAGCTCAATAACACAAGTGCTGAGAAACACTCGGGCCAAAAAAACATGAGAAATCCTAAATTTTCAAGATACAGAGAAGTGGTAGATAGGAAGTACGTACACTCAGCAGCAAAACTTTCTTTTGGGGTTTTGGCAAATGAAAAGCATCTCATTCTAAACTTTAATTCTTCTAATGATACGGTGGGGAAAAGAAAAGTATGTTTAACCGTTCAAATACGCGATGGCTATTCTTGAAAACAATATTTTTGTTTCAACAGAGATACTGGAAGAATAGCTTCTTCAATCATTATCATAGTGGTGATAGAAGGAAAGGAAATTCTGCAGCAACAACAAATCTTGTTACAGATCTCTCAAGGTTAATATCAAGAAAGCTCACCTATATATAACATTTAAAAAAGAACAAAAATGCCACCTATTAACCCAGTCACGCAATACATACATACATGATACAGGGGCAGGCAACCAAAGATAGTAAGCAGGAACTTCCCAAACAATAAATCAACAATTTAATATAGCTCCTTTCATATGCAAATTCAATCTGGGCCACCACATTGCTGAACACTATCAAGTGAAAGGATAGAAGTTTGAAAAGAGCAAACTTCCTAGAAGAAAGTAGGCTGCAGAGTATGCCCAAACTATATATCCCCATCTCTTACCAGTACCAGGAGATTTCATTATATATGAGGCAAACCAATACAGAGGAGGGCTGAAAGATAAGAAACGAGTCGCAACCTGTCAAATATGAAGCATCAGAAGTAGTGATACATAGTGAAGACAGAACTGTTATTGGTTAAAACGTAGCATCTTTACACCAATTTTTTTGAAGAAAACTTTCCATGTCATTTATTTTCACAGAATTATATTGATCCAATCAAGGAGAATACTGATAACCATAATTTAAGGTGATGTTTAACATTTCTCACATATTGCTAACTTAATATTGTTTAGCAAATTAAGGAATTTAGGAGGAAATAAAGTCAAACCTGCACATGCATGACAAAAAATGCTGTGGCTGCCATAAATCCCAAATGTAGAATACATGGAAGTACAGCAGCGGACAAATATCCTTGCTTTGCTGATAGTTTATATTCTTCTGGGAGTAGAGATGTACCATCTTTGGTCACTTGCTTCCTTGCTTTGAGATTGCAATTTTCTGTTACATTTGCAAATGATTGATTATGCAGTCTTGAAATGCAACATAAATGGAAGAAAAACAATATGCCCATAGTAATGATTAGGTCATGCATAATATAACAAGATGCGCCTACACATATTGATTAGGATCATAGTACAGGTGCAAGATACTAAAGTGGAGATATGAAGGATCAAAACATGATAACCTAAATGAATGAATCCCTTCGGTGCATTTCAACAATAAGCTAATAGTTTACTACCTACAAATTATTATATCATCAGAATAGGCTATAAATATACCAATCTTAGATAATTAATAACTAATATCAATGACAGAAATACTATGTCAAGTTGTCAACTAGTGAATCACAAACAAGTGCCGTTTAGAAGTAATACCCCGACTGTTGGAAGAGTTTTCCGCAAAAGAAAAGAACACAGCAGCAGAATCTTTATGCTCAGGAGGAGCACAGAAACCCAAAGAGAAGAAAATTTCAGGCTTTAACTTTGCGTAATGGACAATTGAGCAAAGTGCCAGAGACAATATTGGCGATGCCAGCAGAAAGTTTGGTAACTGTTTAACTTGGAAGTATCTCAAGAAACCGACTCCCCTGCCATCAAGGTAAAGCATCAATATAAGTATAAATTTGTAAAAATAACTCTTTCCACTTCCAAATTTTTTATAGCTAAACAAGAGAAATAATGAGTAATAGCCTGATGAATAAGCATTGGTGGTTTAAGATCAAATTACCAGTAATGACTTTGAATATAATTGTACAGCAAAGGTACTCTTGCTTTGCACCAGGGACTCATATTATTTGGAAGATGTCCAAGACAGATATTGTTGTATCCGTAGGCTTGAAATGCAACAAAAGGAACAAAAATACATATACAACGCAGAGCTCCACCAACAACAACCTGCAATGCCAACTAGCATAGAAATGAAATTTACTAAGTGATCATCTTCTTCATAAAAACAAACAAAAAATTTGCTTTGCGCTAAATAATTGACATGCTCCTACAAAATATTCTAATGGCATACATAATAGCCGATAATCAGGAGATTGAAGCTTAATATCATGGAACTAGGTAGACAAAATAACTGACTGAACATTGAAGCTTAGTCTTTAGCATGTATCAGTTTTAAATGATAGAGGAAAGATAAATTTGGAACCTACAAAAGCACGCTTTCTCAAGAAAACGGCATCATAAGCCTGATGCATAGTCTGAAAACAGAAATAACCAGCATTGATTATTCCATTGGACCTTGAAAATCCCGAGAGGGCAAACCAAAGAACAGCAATAACATCTTTTCCAGATATTAGATGGTACAATCCTCCAACTGAAAATAGGGCGTACAAAGTCTCGGAATATCTGCAGTAGAAAGCACATAAAAGACCTCAGTTTAATTCAATTTCATAGGTATCGATTCAGATGAATTAAGAAAAAGAAAAGAAAATTACATTGATGAATAAAATATGGAAGCTGGGTTGAAGCAAAACAAAATTGAAGCTCTCAATGCTGCGTCATGATCCTTCAAAATAATAACTGAAAGCCTGTTAAAGTGACAGCAAAAGAACAGCAATCAAAAGTTTAAAACCAAAAATAAAAATAAAAATGTCAATATAAATTATTAAGCGCAGAACAATGAAGCAGTGGCTAAGCAGTTGTAGATACTTGTAGTCAAAGGAAAATCTCCTTGGCACCAAGTGGGTGGTAAGTAAAAAGGGTTAAGTTAGGGACAGTGCTGTCCTACACAAGGTAAAACTTACAATGGTGCGGCACCACATAGCATATCATATGCAAGTTCACCCCTATGAACCTCCTAATTCATGGCCACACCTGGTCGCGGTTAAAGATTATATTTCTCCACTCTGGATTCTAATATATCTCTTCTTTCTTTCTTTTCAATTATCAATAAAAGAATAAGGCTCTCATAGAAGGAAAGGTATTTACTTTCATTTGTAAAATGGTGCAAGTAAAGCTAATTATTGTAGGGGAAAAAAACATATTTGAAGCTACCAAATAATTTTAATCCCAATAAAGATTTACTGAGTCAAATTGAATTTAGAAAAATCCAACCAAATCACCTGTATAAATAAACCGCCACAATTACAAAGGCAATGTTATTGATCACAAAGCCGGATAATCCCAATACAGCTCTTTGCCCAATAACTGGAACCAGCGGCGCCAAAACTGAAACACAAAGCACTCCCTCAAAAAACAAAAAAACCCATTCAAACATCAACAAACTGATACAAAATCACCAATTGGGTATGCTTAAAGTTGACAAATTTCCAACAGGGTATTGCTTAAAAATGAAAAAAACTAATAAATTTACCAAAAAGGTATCGCTGAAAAACTGGTAAAGCTGAACCAAACCTGTGCGAGATAGCAGTGAAATGCAAAGAGGAAGGAGGGGGAAGAAAGCATAGGTCTGCTCGTACTCGTAGCCACATTGTGCAATTCGAACAAAGTAGACACTATCCCAGACAATGCTGGATTCAATAGCTGAACCCAGAGAAGGCAAGAGAACGTGTTGTTGTTGTTGAAGATCAACGTTGGGTTGTGAGGAGTTGTTGGATAGGCAATTGGGGTTGATGGGGGCGGAGGTGTCGTAGGGGCTCAAGAGGGTCCGCCATAGGAGGATCAGAGTCAAGACTATGAGTCTAGATATGATTGCTGATTTGATTACTGTGGTTTCATGGTGGAGTTTCGGTGAGGTTTTGGTCTGAGTCATTTGAATTTGGTTGCAGAGGTTGTGGGGGTCAAGGCTTGGAGAAGGAGATGGAATTGCAGAGACTGGAAAACAGAAATCGGGAAGAGTTTTTGCGGCATGTCGTACGAACTACGAAGGTCTCAGTAATCATACACCGGACCACATGTCGGTAATGTTCTATTAGATTAATTTACGCGTATAGCCAAACGGCTATACTGGGTTTTTTAAATTTTTTATCAAAGAAATCGTATAGCCGGCCGGCTATACTGGGTTTTTTTTTCCAATTTTTCCAAAAGAAATAGTATTTAGCGCCGCTATACAGGGTTTTTTTTTCCCCGTTTTTTATAACAGAAATAGTATAGCCGGCCGGCTATACGAGGTCTTTTCGTAAATTTTCGAAAAGAAATAGTATCGCCGCATGGCTATACCGGGATTTTTACAAATTTTTTGTGGAAAAAGTATAGTCGCCCGGCTACACTGGTATTTTCCTAAATTCTATTTAAAGAAATAGTATAGCCTCACGGCTATACCCCGTTTCCAATGTTTTCGAAAGAAATAGTCTAGCCGCGCGGCTATACACGAGTTTTTAATTTTTTTAAAAAAGAAATGGTATAGCCAAACGGCTATACAAGGTTTTTCCAATTTTTCATAATTGGACATAGTATAGCCGGGCGGCTATACTAGGTTTTTTCCCAATTTTTCAAAAAGAAATAGTATAGCCGGAGGGCTATACTGGGTTTTTCCCAATTTTTTTATAAAAGAAATAGTATAGCAATGCGGCTATACTTGGATTTTTCCAAATTGTTTCTGAAAACAATATAGGCGGGCGGCTATACAGGTATTTTTCTAAATTCTATTTAAAGAAATAGTATAGCCGGTCCTCTATACTTGTCTTTTTCTAATTTTTTATAAGAGAAATAGTATAGTGGTGCGGCTATACTAGATTTTTCCTAATTTTTTAAAAAAGAAATGGCTATACCCGGATTTTCCCAATTTTTGTAAAAAATAATTAGTATAGCCACATGGTAAAATTCATGTTTTTAAAAAAGAAAATGTACAATACTCATATTGAACATATACGTACATATTTTTCATGTTCAATACACATTTTTTTACAAAATTTTCTAAAATGCACAAAAAATTCACGTATTATACACATTATTAAATACAAATATTATATATTAAAATATTATATTGTGACTGAACTTTTATTAAATACTACAGACGCGAGGCTAACTATGGTTTTTAAAATTTTTTCGAAATATTTTTTAAAAGCTCGGCTAAATTGGGTTTATTCCAAATTTTTTATAATAGAAATAGTATAGCCGCATGGCTATATTACGTTTTTTTTCCTAATTTTTAAAACAGAAATCGTATAGCCGAACGGCTATACGCAGTTTTGCCAACTTTAAAAAGAAATAGTATGGCACACTGGGTGCTTTCCAATTTTGTTATAAAAAGAAATAGTATAGCCGTACGGCTATACTAGGTTTTTTCCTAATTTTTTTTTTTAAAAATATAGTATAGCTTAACGGTAAAATTCACGTTTTTAAAAACGAAAAAAGTACAATACTCATATTGAACAAGTACGTACGTATTTTTCATGTCTAATACATGTATTCATACAAAATTTTCAATAATATACACAAAATTCATGTATTTTACACATTATTGAATACAAATAATACATATTAAAATATTATATTGTCGCTGAACTTTTAAGTTGTACTTTGCCAAAATTTTGCTGAATAAAACACATATCTATAATAGAAATAGCTACTTGGTTGTTTCAAATTTTTTATAAAGTAAACAGTATAGCCGAACGGCTAGACTCGGTTTTTTCTAAGGTTTTCAAAAGAAATAGTATTTTAAAAGGCTATACTGGGCTGTTTCCAATTTTTAATAACGGAAATAGTATAGCATGTCGGCTATACTCGGTTGTTTTTTAATTATTTATAAAAGAAATGGTATAGCCGGGCATCTATACTAGGTTTTTCTTAATTTTTCAAAAATAAATAATATAGCCACACGGTAAAATTCCTGTTTTTTGAAAAGAAAATGTACAATATTCATATTGAACATGTATGTACGAATTTTTCATGTTTAATACGCGCATTTTTTAATTTTCAATAATGCACACAAAATTCATTTATTATACACATTATTGAATGCAAATAATATATATTAAAATATTATATTGTGACTGAACTTTTAAGTTGTACTTTGCCGAAATTTTGCATATCTGAAATGCATTATGTGTAGATGAAAACATGAGGTATGCATTTCAAATGTTTACATCTGATTTTGTGGCTAATAACTTCTTTTCATGCATGTTAGATAATTATGCCATACATCATCAACAGTGGCGGACGCACGTTGGGACAAGAGGGTCACACGACCCCTTGGAATGCAGGAAATCTAGCTGTGGACTCCACCAGCGACCCCTTGGCCGTTAGCTGAGCGACCCCTTGTGTGCAAGGTGCTCGATGAAAGTCCCCTGTGGGCTTGCCTTGCGCTGCTCTCTAAACTTTTTCCAGACGCAGCTGCTCGGATCTGGCAGCACCACGACTTGAATTTTTTTTTGGGTTGCAGAGGCAGCAAAGAAGATGATGTTGGTGATTTGCCTAGCTTATGCCTCATTTTATTTTAAACTCACCGTTTCACTAGTTCTAGGTTTTTTAAAAAAGTCTGGGCCATGTATAAGTCTGGCCCAAATGTTTATTAATAACCTGTAGGTCTTTTTAAAAGGTTTGGCCCAAATGTTTTTTAATTAAACCTTTTAGTCTATACCCAGTGACATATTTAACTAATATATTAGTACAATAGCAATTTATAAAAATTAATAAATATATTATTTTAATTTCCGTATACGTACTCATATTCTAATTTTTGGAGAATTAAATAAATGTTCTATCTTTATCCTTTTTAGTGTTTTTTTTTTAATTAAAAAAATTTCAACACTTTTACTTTTTGACCACTTAGATCGAGAATCCTAGATCCACCACTGGTTGGGTTGTAATCAGGAGGTTTTGTCTTTTGTTGGATATAAGCACCATCTTTCATGGTTGATTTCTACTGTGGTTCCTCTAAAGACTTCCATCCTCATTATTCTGGTTATCCAATGTCAAGTAGTATTGCTGGAAGTCTGAAACCTTCCAACTCTTAGACAGATCTCAGTGGGGATCATGATAGTCACTTATATAGTCTAAATTAAGGTCGTTGGTGCTACGACTATGAGCTAAATGCAGCAATTCCTCCCATGGCGCACCTCCAGTGCATTCATAGTTTCAGAGCAAAAAGCCATGGTAATTGGAAAAATTTGGTGGTGTGGTGTATTAAGGTGTATCAAGGGTATTTTGGTAGTTAAATAGGGTGTACTTAGTTAATTCTACATTTTTAGTTAAATATTAGAGTATACTTAGATCATAATGTGTATTCATATAATTTTAGGGTTCGTTTAGCAACACTGTAAAAATATAATATTAGAAGTATTAAAGTGGGGGAAGCGAATAAGAAGAAACATGTTATATTATATGTAGTTTTTTTTTTTATTTTGAAAAAGAAAATGAGAGGTATTGTTTTTTGTTTTTTTATTTATAATTTTCTTTTTCAAAGTTGGGGATTGGGTTTGTTTCATTTTAAAAAAAAAAAAAAGATAATTGTAGTCTCTATACATTATAATTTTATTCTTTATAAAAAAAATGATATTCTCTTTTAGAAAAGACATAAACAAAAGTGCCTAAAATTATTAAAAAATAAATAATTTATGAAACTATAATGCAAAGTTTTTAAAAGAGGACTCGTCATGTACAATTGAAATTTAGATGGGAACTATTTTTCTGTTTTTCTAGTGTTGTTTTTTTCTAAAAAAATTTCGAAGTTTTTACACTGTAACCCCTTGGCCCGAGAATCCTGGATCCGCCACTGATCATCAACATGGTTAGAAATGTATTTCAAACAAAAAATTATTGTTATTAAATGAAAGAACCCTACAAAAGAAATTGCCTTGGGCACACGACATTCTGCGAGTCCAAATGAAAGAACCCTACAAAGAAATATATATATATATATATATATGTATATCGTAAAAAGAGATGTGATTTAGTATGAGCTTGACAGGATCATTTCAAATCATAAATGGTGATAACTGTCCCAAAATGAAGATGGTTACAGCACACTGATTTATAACTAACACCAATGTGCTGGTATGGTTTTGATTTATGCTTTACAAACTTTTTTTGTGATCCACACACGTGGCACAATACTGATAGAGAAAGAGTGATCCATTTAGATTAGCTACCTTAAACCAGGAATCACTTGGGGCAAAGGCACATTTAATTCTGCAACTTTTTTCTAGCCACATCATCACTGCACTTTTAATCAAAGGTCTAGATCACCGTAACTTCAGCACAAGGTCCCATTCGACTCTGTTTAGATAGGTCCCATTCGATTCTGTTTAATATGAATCTAATTATTTGCTTTCCTTTCTCCTTTATATTTCATGTAAAGTTAGAACTTAGAAAATGCTCTTACAGAAAAAAAGTTGGGTTCGAGTTCTAATATCTGTGTAGTTTGCGTGAGTTTAATATATTATAGTCATTCTCAATAAAAAAAAAGGTATAAAAAAAACTTATAAGTTCTTTTTTATTGTTATTAAAATTTTACTTTAAAGTAAAGCATTCATCCTGGGAAAAGTCCTGCCAATACTTATGAAATTGCACTGTTGGAAAGAAAATCACTTATAATTTTTATTGCATCATGAGCATGTTGAAACAAAGTTCTAAATAGTAGAGCTTTATCACATGGGGAAGAGTTGTGATCCTAATTTATTTATGAAAAGCAGAACAAGTCCAAAGCCTCTTTGTGACTTTCTTGTTCACTAGCTAGAATCAATGTGAAAGCCAAATTTGTCTGCCTCCAAAAGGATAATGGTTGGGGTATAAAGTAAGTTCTGTCTTCTATTTCCTATTTTTCTTGTACTTATGTTAACATTATTATATGACTGAAAGATTTCTTTTTCTTTTGGGGTCTGCATAACCTTAATTAAGTAATATCTGGTCACGGATGAATGAAATGGTCACGGATTCACACAAAAATTTAATCCAGATTATCACGAGTTGCCAAAAACTAGTTGAAAATAATGGTTCTTGAGTGAAACGAAATAGAGGCATATCTTAAATATCTGTCATTTTTGTTTTCTGCTTCTGAATTTGAGAGATTGATGCTGCAACAAGAACATATATACAGCACAGGACAATGAAGTACCCTTTTGTTTATCCACTTAAACAACTCATCTTTCAGCTAACTGAACAGATCCTAACCGTCCTGTGTAGTCCTAGATCTGGCTAAAATGTATAGAACACAAATAAGGGGAAAAGAAAGCCATATGACACTACCATATACTTCTAAGTAAAAATTACAATCACCGTAATTCACCTATTATGTACGTACATACAATGAAGAGTTACATTCTTCCAACGATTTCTACCACACCAGTGTTTTGTTACTTCAAAACTCTTTCTTTTTCCTTGTCTTGTTAGGGGGAAGGGGATGTTGTTGTCGCTTTGCTAGGACAAAATTTTAGTTCATTTGGATTGGAGTTGCGCAAATGGTAGGGTAGCTACCACACCAGTGTTTTGTTACTTCAAAACTCTTTCTTTTTCTTGTCTTGTTAGGGGGAAGGGGATGTTGTTGTCGCTTTGCTAGGACAAAATTTTAGTTCATTTGGATTGGAGTTGCGCAAATGGTAGGGTAGCTACTGGAGATGAGTCTATTATTTTTTCTAGTTTTAGGGATGTGATATTTTGTGCTCTCTGTGAGAAGACCTTATCCATTTTAGGACAAAAAATGTGCTCCACATGTGAAGCCTCCCCAGCGGGACTTTACTAATAGCTTGCACAATTATTGCTACTCCACTACCCAACCACTTTCCAAATCTCTCCAAAAAATGCATAAAAGCACAAAGGGTACCCAGGAGAAAACATAAAAACCAGAAAGCATCCGTTCCAAGACAGGCCATTCTTTTTTCTGAAATCTGTTTCTGCATTACAATGAGCAACTCAAAGAAGCTGAGTGTGGCGCTCTCAAGCATCTTGGTGCTGATGTTGCTAGTTGATTTTGGCAGCTCAAACATAGACCAAGATAGGGCGGAATGTGCAGAACAACTAGTGGGGCTTGCCCCATGCCTTCCTTATGTAGGTGGTGATGCCAAAGCTCCCACACTAGACTGTTGCACTGGGATTAAAGAAGTGGAGCAGAAGAGCAAGAAATGCCTCTGTGTCCTAATTAAGGACCGCAACGATCCGAATCTTGGCCTCAAGATCAATGCCACTCTTGCATTACAACTTCCTACTTCTTGTCATGTCCCTGTTAACATATCTAAATGTGTTGGTAAGCCCCTAACATATCTGTATATTAAAGTTTTACATACTTAGATGCATGATTAACTATTATGAACAATAGTTTGATCATTTTGGATGTTGGTGATGGATTCAGATCTCTTGAATTTGCCATCAAACTCTCCGGACGCTAAGATGTTCAGGGAATATGCAAACAAGACTGCAGCTAGCAGCACTGTCCCTATCGCCAGTGGTATAACAAATTTTCTTCTTCTAGCTGCATAATCCAAAGCTTCCAATTTTGAACTTCAATTACAGTTTTTGTGAATGGTGATTTAGTTTTTAGAATTGAATAGTTCTTCATCATCTAGCTGTTGTATTTATTCTGCTTGGTTTCTGTTAATAGGAAATTCTACAAGCAATGGTACAGTTACTCAAGCAAAGAGTGATGGTGTGAGCCTGGAAAAGAGATTGCTGGGAGTAGAGATGCTTTTTGGGAGCTTAGCCTTAATGTGGTTTTATACTTAACACCATGTGTTTCAGGCTTGATTGATATAAGCAAGATGACTTGTCCCTATTTTACCTCTGAGTGTGTGTGTTATTTCTACACTTGTATTGGATGTATGAATCAATAGGAGGAATCATTTTAAACGAGTGTGTCCAAGTTTATTTCAACCTTTTTTATGTCCTGTTGGAATGAAAAATGTATACAAATTTCTAGCAACTTACATTTTCTTTCTTCTTTCTTTAGTTTAGATCGTCCATCTAACCAAATTGGTTCGAAGTTGCTGTAAAGAATGTTATTGTACCTTAATGCTATCATAATTCTTTGACTCACCTAACCTTCCTAACTCAGTATTTGGATCGGTTCATATTATCATCCAAATCAACACACGAACTCATCCAACGACAACAAAAATGCAACACGGACTCAAAGTTTTTAGGCCCACCTTTGCAAAGAAATGTCATGTGTAGCTCAAGCAAAAGTTAGCAACTTTTCTGACTCAAAAAAAAAAAAAAAAAAAAAAAAAAGGTTAGTAGCCTCAACTCCAAAAACTAGGTCAAGTTGTATATACCAAATTCAAACTATGGTTGATGAAATATAAACAATGCTTTGGTGTACCTTTCTATTTTAATTTTTTTTTTCCTTTCCTTTTTTGGGTTATAGTGGTGACGCATGAATTTTAAGGTTTTTTTGTTTTGTTTTTTTGATAGACATGAAAACTGTTTTTATTAGTCACTTGAGAATTCATTGGATAAGGATAAATTTAAGTTTTTTGGTCATATTTGATACAAGTCATTTAATCCTGTTTTTTGTTTTTTTTGCTTTTATCCCAAGAATTTTCTAAAAAAATTATTGGTGTTGACACATTTTCTGTACCTACCCCTCTGGATGGACTTCAAGAAAAACCCATGACTTTCAATTAAAACCATACAGACCCCAAATAAATCAACCGCCCAAGTCTCTGGAATCCAACGGTGTATAATTCTCTAAGCCCTTACTTCCTGTCTATATATACAAAAAAACCTTCCCAGAAAATCCAGTCTGCAAAGATATATACCAAATCCGAAGCACCCAACTTTTTCCGTTCAAAGGTCAAACTCACACGCTCTCTCTCTAAACCCGACCCGGATATGGCATTGAAACCGAAAGCCCATCTGGGTCTGATCCCAATCCTCATCTTCTTCATCTCCATCAACCCCAGACCTTCTCTTTCGCTCTCTGAGAGCCCTGCAACAGTGTTCGAGATTTTACCCAAATATGGGCTCCCAAGTGGGCTTCTACCCTCGTCGGTTTCGAACTACACATTGTCCGACGATGGCCGATTCGTCGTCGTTTTGGGGAAGCCGTGCTACGTGCAGTTCGAGTACTTGGTCTACTACGAGAAGACCATAACTGGCAAGCTCACCTATGGCGCGATCACAGAGTTGAAAGGCATTCAGGTCCAAAGGTTCTTGTTTTGGTTCGATGTGGACGAAATCAGAGTCGATTTGCCGCCTTCTGATAGCATTTACTTCACTGTGGGCATTATTAACAAGAAGCTCGATGTGGATCAGTTCCAAAATGTCCATTCTTGCCGCAACGGGTTATCGGGTTCTTGTCTCGGGTCGTTGAAACGGGGTATTCAGGTACTTATTTATCGGGTTCTTTTGTTCTGATTATGTTTGGATTTTTTCTTTCTGTTTTTATTGAATTCATTTTGTGCGCCTTTCAATATGTGTGTGTTTATAGTGCTGGAGCTAAATAATTATATCGAAGTATATTTTAATTCTTGGACTGGTCTTCTTTATTAAAAAGGATCAGTTTTCTTTGTAAAGATTCTCCCTTTGTTTATGTGTATGTATGTGCATGCGTACAGCTCTTGATATTTATCAGAGGTTTATTTCAATTCCTGGGTAATCTTTTTTCCCCCCGATAATTGACAGTGGAGTTTACTCATCGAATATTGTGATAGTAATTTGCTAAATCCTATTTTGTATGACGTTCATGCATTGAATTAGAATGGACTAGGAATTGTTGTTTGTGGAATGAAGTTATGGAGGGTTTCATAGAATGGTTGAAAACTTGGAATGTGAGAGCATGCTTTTAAGTGAACTTGAAATTGAATGAAAATCAAGTGTTTCAGTATCATGAACTTGAACCAGGACACCCAATTTTAGGAACTGTTTAGTAGAAAGCTCATAAGTTCATTGAACTCCTGTTTGGTGCAAATGCATGATCATTATAAATTCTTTATACTAACGCGTATTTTGTGCACTCTGCTAATTTGCCTGGTAATATGCTATAAGGTCATTGTTGTGGATTCGGCTTCTTATGGTACTATAAAATGGTTTCATTTTGTGCTTGGAATGGGGACTTGGGAAGTTGACTATTGCTTTTCATGCTTACCAATCTCCAGTTCTAACTTTTGTGTGCGGTACACCTTAAATATTAATCTATAATCTTCATTACAAATTGCAACATCTGAAATTGTCTCTGTACGTAAGATTCATGCATTGTTACTTATCTTTCCAGTATTTGAGAAATCTTGAGTTCTTTTTGGAGCAAGTCTAAGCATGGGTGTTGTGTCTTTTAGGGATGAGATTGTTGTTTCCTTGACTTAGTTTTGTTAATTTGAAAGTTAAGAACAAAGAGGCACACTAAAAAAGAAACTCTGACAATGAAACAAGTAGGTTTAACAGAACTCTTCAATCAGGTGAGAATTAATCCTTCCATAGGGCATAGTTAATCTTTAAGTCATTTTGCTCTGTTGGAAAGCTTAGAAGAGATAAGAACCAGGTGTTGAGTGTGGTCTTTTATTGCCTTCAAAAGCAGGAAAAGGCCTTACAATCACATGATTACAAGTGACCAAGCTTTTGCTTGATTTGTGGAAAAAATGCAAAATATGATTATGAAGAGCTGACGTTAAAGGTGGTTTGTGTTTGATAAATTAGAAAGAATGTAAGGATGCATTAGTACCTTCTTACTCCAACATAAAATTTGATGGTTATTGAAGTTTCTTAATTATGGAGTGGTGTAGTTGCTTGTCTCCGAGATGTTGAGCATTTCACTACTCTAGGTAGCACAGTCACCAATACTGATACTGATCATCGTCATCCTGGGCTCTCTTAAATACGTGGGTCAGCCATATCATTCATGTTCCACTCTTTCTATTATCTACAAGGCCTTGTTTTTCTTTCCCGAGTATTCCTTGTTCCCATATTACGTTGGGTCAATAATCTAAGTCTTTTACTTTCAGTTTTAGTTTCTCTCTCTTAGGTTATAGGTGCATCTAGTGGTCTATGTTGTAAGCCTGCTGTCTCGTATTTTATTTATTTATAGGCTCTGCTCCCATTGCTTACCTTCTTCGAAGTTCCTGCATCAATTGATAATCTTGCCTTCCTGATCTTTTCAGAGGTGATATCAAGAGATGCTGAACATTCTTGTTTTCTAGTAGTTCATCTCACTGAGATTACTTATTTGGATAGTATCGTATTTGGATTTTGCTGCCAGATTGACTGAATATCTGCATTAAGTGAGATTTAGAGTTCAAATTTATTTTCCATATCATCTGTGTACCCCCTTCAAAATTGGAATATGTACTTGTGAACTTCTCACTACTGATATGTATATAACTTCTTCTTGTCCTGTGGTGATTTGCAGCTTCCATCTCCAGTGGAAGATATTGAGATGCTAATTACTGAGTAGGCACCACCAAGTGGTTTTCTTGTACGTTGTAGTGGCAGAGCAAAGGCTCTCCGAGTTAGTTCACACGTTCAGGCTCACAACCCATTGAGTTTGGTTTTAGTAGAATCGAGTTTGTTATGTACTTACCGGACATGTTCGGTGGTTGTATTCCATAAGGAAATTTACCTGTGTTACTGTAACTGTGTAGTCTGTATCTGCTGTGTAAAGGAGTTAATCTTGTATATTACGTTTGATGTTAAAACTTGTATTGTACCCATTAACACCGATGAATGGTAAAAGGTGATTTCCCATCGTGTTGCTTATATCTTGGAAGTGTTGTGGAAGAGTCTATGGAAATTGGACGCAAAAGATCTCCTTGCTCTGACATCTATGTGAAAAGAATGTATAAGTATGTCTTTATATTAGTTTCATTAACTAAAAGATTAATCTGGAAAGATTAAAAAAGATGAATTAAGTTGTTAGCTGAAGATTATTCAATAAATAGTACCAGAGGTGCATGAAATATGATGTTTTGAATCTGGAGGAGGAAGATGATACGGTAGCTCTCTTTGCTTGTAAGAAGTCGAGGTTACCTTCTGTGGGGAATGGAACTGATTTTCTCCCTACTTCCACTCTTATGTCAATTCTTATCTCCTTTATTTTGTTTTCGGATAAAGAAAGTGGAAACAAGAATTTGACATTAAAGTGAACGTTTTTGTTACAATTTCGGCGGGGTTAGAAGCACTTTTTGACAATCAAAAGCGCTTTCTAAATAAACATGTTGCTTCAGAAGCACTAAAGGACTGCAAACTCCCCAAATTCCTGTATTGAAACCCAAGTCCAACCGAAGTATAAAACCATGGAATTTGACTCCCATTGTCAACATCTTGGCTGCTCTTGTTATCTGCATCGACACCAATCATTTGCTTAGGAATTGGAAATATAACAGGACATTTACTTGTTGAAATAACAGAAGATTCAATTGGGAGGAGCAGGACAATCAAGTAACAGAGCATTTAGTACTCAGAGAGACTGCATTGCACTCTATAACTACTGTGATGAGCAGAACATTTAAGGGTGAGTAACTTCACAAATATCATATGAAGTAGATTACTTTTTTTCTGAAATATATGTCTGTGAATTTATACATATAATATATATTTTGAAGACTGCTATATTCTGAAATGCTTGTGGATTTTATCACTTTCTTTTAACTGAAAGAATAGTCTTAAAGAAAACGAAGACATAATTTAGTGCCTTACATCAGTAACAAAACAAAGAAGAGAAACATTAAAAGTGTACAAGATATAAGATTCTTAGTGACTGTCTGGCATTGCTTATTTTAGAGTGATAAGTGATTTTTTTTTTTAATTTGGAAAGCCCAGCCCATTTGGTAAACTATGAGAAAATTACTATTGTTAAAAATTGCTGTGAGAGAAAGCTATAAGGGAAAGCAGCCAATGAGGTGCTTTCATTTTCTAATTATGCGGGAATTAGTTTCGAAGAGTTGCTGGGTTTAATGATTGTGGATAATTATTTTCTGATTATGCGAGAATCAATACCAACACTTATAACAAAAAGTTTACCAAACACCAAACTACTTTATCTTACAGCTGATTTCTCTCACAAAAAATCTGACAGTGATTATTTTCACAGCATAGCAATGCCAAACTGGCTTTAAAAAATTATTCTAATTTTTTATTTGTTACTTTTTTTTTATTGTTTATAAATTTTTGTCTTTAAAAAATAGCAGAATTTTTTTAAAAAAAATTGAAATTAGCAAAAATACACTTGAAAATAACTCACATGTTATTATGTTCAAATTATACTACCATACACGTTTTCATTGAGTTTATTTTCTGAAGATGTTTTCTAATTAATCTACCAGACTCATTTTCAATTCTTGAAAATGCAAATTCGTTTTCTTGTTTTTATTATCTGAAAATATTCTAAGAAAACATTTCTAAAACGTTACTGAACGGCCTTTACATGAGGAAAAAAGAAACTTGAAAGATGCTAATCTCTGCAGCTCCCTAAGCATTAAAGGACCAGAAACTCCCCAAAATCCTACAATCCTACAATGAACCCAAACACAACAAAAAAAATGAAACCATGGAATTTTTTGCCCATTCTCCTCATCTTGAATGTTCTTATTATCTCTATCGACACCATTACTTGGTCTACACTCATTTGGACGTGGGGCACCGAAAAGTTTAAGCTTTCCCTCAAATACAGAGGCATTGAAGCGTTGGAGCTGAGTGCTTTTTGGTATTGGCCCTTCCAGATTTGATCAGTGAGCTCACAACCACTTAAATCCAAAGAGTTAGGTGATCAACCTGCACTAGCATGTTTCTTTGTTGATGTGCTGTTTAGTTACATTGCGCACAGGTTCTTATAAAATATGGAGCAAATCAAAGAGTTAGAACAAGCAAAGCCCAGAAGAATAAGGAAGATAAAATTGTCCTTGAAAATTCATGGCCGGTTCACATAAATAAAGATGCCCTACTTCCACAAGCCATTGGAGATGCTGACATAAATCTTAATTAATAAAGCATGTTCTTCGCAAGCTACTTATTCATGTGTACTTGCAAGCTTCTCTAATCCTCAGATACCACTAGACATGTTGACCATAGAAATCTTGGATGGTTTTCCTCTTATATATACATTATGATTTTGGCAACAAAAACTTCAAAGTCTTCATTAGTTATTCCTTCTTTTTTGAGTTGAGTTGAAACGGTACAGGAAAAACAAAGAAAGAGTCCAAGACTCTTAAGAAATATTTAATTACGATTGCAGAGACTAGGACTTCATTGTATAGAATCAGCCTGGTATTCCTTCTTTTTTCTTCCGAGAATGGTAGCTGCCGATTGATATGAGTCCCACAATAAGCCCATCAGCCAATGGCTGACATAGACAAGTACTGCACTGTATTGAATCTGCAGCTCCTGCATACCTTCTTGTAGCATTGGAGAATGCTGGAGATGGTCGACCTTAACAAGTAAAGCTGTTTTCTCCCTAGTTTATAGTTTTTCTTTTAATCTATTCAAGTAAATTTAATCCAAGGAAATTTGTTGCTGAAACACACTTAGCTTTGTAAACATATAAGAAGAGTATCTATTGTTTGTTCTTGTAAAATTCTATATATACTAAAGCCCAATGCAACTAATTACTGTAGCTAAGCACAGTGTAATGACGGAAATGCCGCTCATTTTTCTGCTGTTTCTGTTTTTTTTCTTCTGCTGCACAGTGAAATGGCGAAACTGCCCTTGACTAAACAGCTTCTTTTGTTCCCCTTTTTGCCCCTCCTCCTTCGTTGATAGCCTTTCGTCCGCTGAGACAGAGCCCTCCCTTCGGTTCATTTCCAACCAGCTGGTTGGGGGGCAGCCATGGAAGCTTTGTGTTCGTTGCTGGGCATGCATTGGAGGTCGTCGATTTTTGGTTGGGAGGTGAGCTGCAAATCCAGCCGCAGCTTTGGCATCGGGAGATTTCGTTTTTTCCACATCCTTCGACTGAGGCTTCTATCTTTCTTGCTTACGAATCTTTGCATCGTTGCTCTTCAGGTATGCATCTCATGAAGTTTTGGACAGATCTTTTGGTCTTTATTTCATGAATTTGATTGTTGGCAATTTCGGGTTTACTTAGTTTTTGATTTCAGGTTATTTTGATTTCAGGTTTTTGAATAATCTCTAATGGTTTATTTAGTTAGTTTTTTAGCAATTTCGGTTCATTTATTTGATTCCATTGATGAAATTGATGATAAAATACAAGCAAACTCATCCATGTTTATTTTTTCCTTTCCAGCCATTGATGTGTTGGTTGGAATTTGTAATTTTTGAATATGATACCTAAAAGAATTACAAAAACCAGAAAAAGCCTGAGTTAAATTATAATAGATCGATGTTGAATGCATTAGTGCCAAGGAAAATGTTGTTGAGTTGTAAACAGTTACTCAAAATCTTCCACCGGTTTCATACTTGGTGCATCTACATTTAGCATCTGTTTTAAATTCTTCACTAAATGGCATCAAAATATTTATTAACCAAAAATAGCTAAATACAATGAATAGTGAAATTTCCACCAATGACCAAAAAGAAAACTTAGATGTTGTAAACTATGCAGTGCTCTCAAAGTGTCGGCTTATTTTACTGGTTTGGATAGAGCTTTTAGGTTCCTGCTTTTGGTTCTGTTAAGCAAGAGGGAAATTTCTTGGTTGAAATTAATTGTTTTCCATTTTGCTTTAGCCAATGGCATCAATTTCCCATTTGCGTTGATCATTTAGGCATATGTACTGTTCTTAATTTTTTAATGATGAATTTTTGGTATGCAAGTTTGATATCAAAGCATCCCCTGTGAATATATACATTAGCTTTTTAGTAAACCCATGTAAATCAGCTACACGGTGCTTGATTATTATGCATCAAAGTTATTCAAATTAAAGAACACATTATTAAAAAGCATGACATTATAATCAGTAATTGTATACTCTTTATTTCAAATGCAGCATCTAATAGTTTTTAAATAGACAGTGTAGCATCTCCATTGCAATACAGTTAGTGAAAGAACTTTTTCTTAATAAATGTTTTTTTCGTTTTCAATTCATTGTGGAAATAACTTTAAAGTGGGAAAAGATCATCAATTTTTAACAATGAGGATGAGATTTTTTTTATAAAAAGGTTGGCTATACATCAAAACACTGTCAAAGATGTAGCACATGTGGCACTAATGCTCCAGTTGGGGATCACCAGGTTGTTCAGAGCCCTGTTTTAGAATCTAGAATGTCTTTATTTTTCGCTCTTTTGATTGTTGCTTAATTTTATTTCAAATTGCTCCTCTGCAAATGGTTGGTTGCAAGTCACAATTATGGGCCATTGAACTAATTTCCAGAAACAAATTGACCACATTGGAACTAATTATATAGGGTTTGGTCGATGTTTGGTTTTATCGAATTTGTTTTTTACAGAACATTTGGTATTGGTCTACACTGTCTTGCATGCATATGGATTTTGAAATGAGTTGTGATGTGTTTATGTAGTTTTCTCTTTATGGTGTTGGTTACTTTTCAACCAATTAACATGTGATTCTCCTCTCAAGGAATTTGAAAAGAAACCAGTCTTCAATTCGTATCGTCATATTTTCATGTTTTCATTTGTTTGTGTAACAGCTAGATGCCCTTGCAAGAAACATCAAAAAAGAAAAATCCATTTCCACCACCCATTAAAATATAGATAGACGCCTGTACAAGATTTTTTGAACAATATGCAGCTCAAGGCTGCTCATATTTTGATGTTCTAATAGCTGCTTGATAGGTGATATTATTTATGTCCTCCTCTGCATAATACCAATATTTCATCAGTTCTCACTTAAATTTATTGTTTTGGTCTTCATTGGTGTTTTAAGTGTTTTTTTTATCTGCTTTTGATTGCTGTATTCTAAATATGGAGGAAAAAAAAAAAAAAGATGATAAAACAGAAGGAAAAAAGAAGTGAAAATTGATCATGTTTCAACAAAATAGAAATTGGATGTTTTATTCTTTTTGAGCTTAACTTTTTTTATAGATTGCTTGCGCTTAAGGGCATTCCCCCACATGTTATTGTTTGAATACTTTTGTCCTCTGTTAGGTCATTTGGGTTTGTGTGATTTTACATTTAAGTATCTTTGAAACCATTCCAAAGACCTTTTCTCTTTTAAGTTGTAGTTTTATTTAAGTTGCCAAAACAGTATAAAGTAGATATAAATTAGGTATAAATTAGGTCAAAATGCTTCTGTAGAGGACTGTTTTGTATGTGTGGAATTTTGATCTTTGTGAAAATATGAATAGTATGTTAGAAAGTGAATTCATATAGACCACATAGTTGCAATTTTGAGTCTTTAGGTTTACTTTTTTGCAAAGTCTTCTGTTAGAAGATTGATTGAAGAGCCATTTTTTCCTTTTTTCAGTCTCTCTTCTATTACTTGAAAGGCCAAAGCACCTGCAAAGGCATGAATTATAACTCATAAGAGCAATACTTTTTTTATATAAATCTTTTTAAAGGATGAGACATAAAAGCATTGTTGAAAATGATGGTCTAGAATGGATATTTTGCATACCAAAGTTTGAGAAGTCTGTTACTAGGAATGCATAATTATATCTAAAAGCTTCCCATGATGAACTTTAAGATCTTTGAAAATTATGCATAATTGGATAAGTGGTTGTTGGTTGACAGATTTTTCGTCTTTTGTAAAGTTGGGTTCATTTATTTGGTTATTTTGATTTTAGGTTCTTGGGTAATCTCTAACGCTTTATTTAGTTATTTTTTACGAATTTCGGTTTATTTATTTTGTTATTTTGATTTCAGGTTTTTAGATAAAACATTGGAAAGCAAAGATTAAGCATGCTTTTTTTTTTTTTTTTTTTTTATAATTGAAAAAATTCCCTATTTTTTATCTGCTGTTAGCTATTGCATTCTAAATATATAGAAAAAAATTCATGGTAAAACACGATTTGATCCTGAGTGAGGGAGTGGTTTTGTGATTTTGATTATCTAGAGTGACTTTTGATTGAGATGTTTGATTAAGTTGTCAAGACAAAACAAATGTAAATTTAGATCAACACTTACAGAAAATTAAAGTTATATATTGAAGTTTTCGATTTTTAGAATTAGAGAGGTTGAGCAAACAGAAATCATGCTACAATATACCTGGAATTAATATCTGTGCTGCCTCCTTCAAGAAATATAAACAGGATTTCATATACCCAATGCAACTAAACACTGTAGCTAAGCACAGTAAAATGACGAAACTGCCTTCTATTTTTACTGTTTCTCAAACTCATTTTCCTCATCAGCACAGTGAAATTACGGTTTTACCCTTGGTTAATTGCTTTGTATTTTCCCCGTTTTGCCCCCCCTCTCCTTCGATTGTAACGGCTTGCCTTTCGTTCTATCAGATGCTGGGTTCGCTTCTAACCAGGTTGGTTGGCCTGGTTGCGGGGCAATGATGGAAGAGGTCGGTCTACTGTTGGAGATTATCTGGAGGCTTCGATTTTTATAGGAGTGGCGTGCGTTGGTCTTCTTCTTCAGATCGAACTCCAGCTTTCTCTCTGTTTCAGTCTCTTTCTCTCACTGATCTGTAAGTGAATTTTGCTTCATCTTTCCATTCGATTTTTGTTGCTTTTCTTTTTCATTTTTGTTGTTACTAATATCTTGGATCTTATTTGATTAAACTATAAGACCTGTTTTAATTTGCTGCCCTAAAAGTCCAAATCCCTAATTTTCCTCATTGTGGGTCTGTGTTATTGATTTGCAAATTTTATCCAAATACTGAAATTGATTTGATTGTGTTATCATTTTGATGAAATCATGTTAAACAATTTAGTTATTAGAATACTATATGATTGCTTTTGATAAGGTTTTCTGTTTGGTTATTAGTTGGTAAACCCTGAAAATCGGTATTTGGATATGCCGGTTCTTTTGTTACAGGGTTTAGGATAGCTCTGTTTTGGTAAGCAGGATATGCTGCTATTTGGGTTGCTCTGTTTAAAGATATGTTCGTTCTTTTACTACATGGTTTTAATTCAAATTCGTTCTTATACTGGTTTATGGGTCTGGGGATTTGAATTTGATAATTTTTGTTTTGGTAGGGGAAAGAAAATTTGGGAGTGTGATTCTAGGAACTGATTGCAATGTTTTAGCATAGTTGACTTGAAGAAGACTGGTTTGGGAAACATGTGGGATTTGAAAATCTGACTTCTAAATTGGAATTATGTTTGTGGACATTAGTGATGACGAGAAAGAATTCAGAAAAGTTAAAATTCAGAATTTTTTTGTTTGTGGGTTTGATTTACCAAGCAGATTTTTGCGTTGAATGGAAACTTATTGAAAACTAAAAAAGTTTGTATATCCTAATTTCAGAATGCAGAGTTTGGTTCTTTTGTTTTTTTTCCTTTTCATGGGCTAATAATTTGGCCATGCTTCTACTCTTTGCAGTTGCTAGGGACTGGAATGGATACGCAGGATACATCTCCTTCAGTGTTGCTATTCTTTGACAAGGAAAGATTTATATTTAATGCTGGAGAGGTAAGGAACTCAATTACATACATTTACATCTGGTTAGTTTTGTAATATTAAAAGTAAGGTGATGATTCAATTATTGTCTATGAAATAGTAATTAGAGATCAATGATAAACCTGTTGTTAAGTAATATAGTGTCTCCTACTTTGCAACTCTCACTGCAGGGATTGCAACGGTTCTGCACAGAGCATAAGATTAAGTTATCATAGGTATAAGATATCTGAGATCCTTACCCATTAGGTAGTTAAGACCAAAAGTGGGGCTCTATATATACGCCTGGTGGTTAGCAAGAGAGATGAGTGGTTTTAAAGGGTGTCAATGGCCTTTGAATTTTACTTAAATAAGATTAAAGTTATGTGCTTTCAAGTATTTGTGAGCTCTCTGTATCTGGGTTTTGAGCAAAATGACTTTATTGATAAAGCTTTGATTTGCAGTGTATATTAATGGAGTAATAGGAACTGCTGACTGATGCAGTTTTGCATGTCCTTGGTTAATGCATTTATGTTTGCTCTACACAGATGATAAATTTTTAGGAGAAATGGAGACTTAAGGAGAGAAGTTATGGATCTGATAAGGGTTTAGGGTTTAGGGTTTACTATCTCTAATTTTTGGATCCAAATGGAATTTCTTTGATTACATATGCTGTTTCTCCAAAGCACCAATGAATAAAGCATTTAGATTTGATGGGTTTGATGTGAATGGTATGAATAAAAGCGTTTAGATTTGATGGGTTTGATGTGAATGGTATGAATCTCTCTCTCTCATTTTGGTTTGGGATTTTTGATTTATTTGTGAATTAATTTTGTTGGGTTCAATGAAATTATCAGCCAGCTGCAGTTGACTTGGTGTAAATCACGTATTTGGTCTACTTAAGTTCTTTATCATTTCTGCCCAAAAAAAAAAGTTCTTTATGGTAATTTATGAAGCATTTTGATTCTGTTTTCTGGCGTTTTCCTTTGTTTCTCCAACTAATAGATGTAGGGGTTTTCTTTTATTTTTGGTTCACCAAATGGTTTTCATCTATTCTGATTTTCTAATTTTTTATATGAGATGTGCAGTTGTTGCGGCTCTTAATCCTTCAATCTTCTCCATCTTACTTCGAAAGTTCACATTACTTTGGTTGTTTTTGGGTCTTTCTGCTAACTACTTTGAACATGCATTTTAAGTTCAATTTTTGTCGGCTTGGCATTTCCCTTTTTTAAGAATCTATTTCAATGAAGGCATTCAAGTTATATTACTCAGTTAGTTGGAGTTTACAGCAAGACATTCCATTTGAGTTCATTAAATGTCAAACTGCATAAAATAAGTAAGATTCATGGTTTTAAAAAAATGGGACAAGGTTTTGCAATCATTAAGGATCTTATTGTTATTGGAATAGCTCCAAGAGATCAAGGTTCCAAAAAGGAGTAACATACATTTGGAAAGGTGTTCACCCATGATCCTACGGCTGTGTCTGCAATTTTTGTTGGCCTGGCATTTCCCTTTTTTCTAATCATGCCTACCAAATGATTGTTCTGATATGAGGATTAAGGGTGCAATAAATTATTTTTTTTATACCACTGAAGTTGGGATTTTTGAAGAAAAATATCTATATCTTCGTTTTGCAGTTTCAACCATTTTGGATTTCTAACTGTCTTTATGAAGATGTTGATTCTTTCTTATATTCACGTCACAAATTAGTGGCATGGTCCTCAAGAGTTTTTTTTTTTTTTTCATTATTATTTTACGTGCTTATTCTCCTTGAATATTTAAGCTCAAAATAGTTAAACTGCCATCTGAAATTTTATTAATTGAGTTGTGTGTTTTCTGGATATTGTTAGCAAAGTAAAACAAATGAACAAATTTCCTTTTCTCTCCATCTCTGCTTTCGCTTACCTAAATTGCATTTTTTTTTTTTTTTTTGGCATCCACATATTGTTTCACTTTAGTTTATGATTTTTTAAAGCATGAACATGATGAACATGACTTGCAAGACACCCTGCACTTCCTTTTTTTTTTCTTAGGTAACGCTCTGATTTCAGTTCTGGGTTTCATGAATGTCTAATCATGTTTTCCTTTGTACTTGGATTTTGCTGTGCATTTCATATTAGTTTTTAGTTGTATGGATTCAATTTAAGTTTCATGCTTCATGATGTGTAATGTTAGAATTCTTTTGTAGTTAGACTGTTAGAATCCTGAAATTTAAGTATTTGCTTAAAGTTGGTTGGTTGGTTGTATTTTGAGGCTATGTAATTATGTGGTTGTTGTACTTCATTCTAATTACTGTTTATTTATTTATTTATTTTTTTCAGTATGAATCACAGTTAGGCAGTCATCCAATTGCTTCAGGTATGACTTATGAAAATTAAAAAGTTATTCAAATCTACGTGTTGTATTGAAACTTTGGAATTTTATCTCAACAGATTCAATTGTCTCTCACCTCTCTGACATATAAGCAATCACTGAAGCAAAGAAGCGAAGATAACTTTCAGGTTAATGTTTCTTCATTTTGATTTATTGACTTTTTCTTTTTTCGTTTGTGTTGCCTCAAAATTCCTTCACAAAATTCGACTTGCCTCTACTACTACGTATTTCCTGCTCTCTTCCTTATGTTGTTTTCCCCCTGATTTAATCTCAGGCTTCCATGAAATTTTGATTGTTTCAGGTGAGCTTGGGTGGAAATCCAAATACGAGAAGCAGTCGTTCGCCCAAATTGTTTAACCATTCTTCGCTTTAAAGGTATATTCATGATTGCCTCTCTATTCCTTATACTCTCTGCTATTTTTTTTGGTACTGATTTCTTTATTTTTGTAATGTTTGTTTGCTCATCATTTTTGCATTTTCATGTTTGTATTTTTCTTTTCTTCCACAACCTTTTCCTTTAGATGAACACAGAATTTAAAATATGTTTACTTTCATATTATTCATATCTTAAAAGTAAAGAAAAACATTGAGTTCTTATTTAATTTGGTTATTTTGTGTTTCTTCAATTGGAAAACCATTTATAACTTTCTTATTAAAATGTAAAATTATATTATTCCTGTTTATACATAATTAGATGTTTATGATTATTGTCATAACTCAATTTTCCCCATTCATCAACATTAACACTTGCTATTTTCCCACTTTTTTATAACAGAGTCAAGACCTCCATCAAAGAGAAGAAAAGTCATGAAGAAATTGCAAAACAAAGCCCAACGAATTAAACAACGTGCTGCTCAAAACTATTCAAATTTTGCTATTTTAATAGCTCCTTCCCACTATTAACATCTCAATGTATATACAAACATGTGTACTATTTTAACATAACAAGTAGCTTATAAAATATGTGATTTCTTTTTTTTCCACTTATACTTCCTTAGTTAAGCATAATGCTACGAGTTAAATCTCATTGTATATATAAACAATTTTATTTTGTCTACGTAATTTCAAAACCCACAGCATCGCGCGGGCTTTATTGCTAGTTGCTTCTATTTGCCAATCAAGGATATTAAACATATTTGCATTCATCTTAATAGGTTGGAGTTTCTGCAACATAGGTGGGTTGCTCAATCTGTTACTATCTTGGGAACAGAATTGTCGACGGGCAGAACCTCGGGGGAGATAAGAGCAAGGTATTGAGCATTGTCTTCTATTATATGATTATGAGAGGCTTCTCGATGTATTATAAGTAAAAATGTTTATGGTTTGATACATTAGAAGGTTATATAATGATCCATTAACACCAGTCCCCTCTAAAACCAAATTTAACAGTTACTGATGTTTTCTTAAATATGGAGTGGCATAGATAACTCAGGCTTATAGAGAAACAGAGTCAAAGAGTGTAGGAAATAATAAGGATTACAGACAGGGACTTATACCATACGATGAGCCATAACTTATACCATATATTATTGCTACATTAACATAAAAGAAAAAGGAAAAAGCAACAGGAGCAGGAAAGTAAAAGATCTAAAAGTAGAATTTAGCTTCTAAGTCTTCTCTGCATCCTGGTCATCCACACGGTGATGAGCCTGTCTTGCACTTTGCCTAGGGCTTGAAAACATGCATATCGTCACGTCTTCTTAACCATTAAAGGACCAAACACTCCCCAGAATCCTATAATGAACCCAAGCAACACAGAAATATAAAACCATGGAATTTGATGCCCATTCTGATCCTCATCTTGATGGTTCTTATTATCTCCGCCATCGCCATTAATTGATCTGCACTCATTTGGAAGTGGGGCACCACAAAGTTTAGGATTTCCCTCAAATACAGAGGCGTTGAAGCTCTGGAGCTGAGTGCTTCTTGGTATTGGTCCTTCCAGATTATTGTATGAGACATTAAAAGATTTCAAGAAATTGAGGCTTGCCAATGACGCTGGGAGTTTTCTAGACAAATGATTCACGGAGACGTCCAATATCTCCAAGTTTTTTAGGTTGGATATTTGGTCCGGAATGCTGCCAGAGAAGTTGACACCAAGATACAACACATGGAGAAGCTGCAATCGGCCTATCTCGGTAGGTATGCTGCCACTGATGCTATTGTTGTATAGGAATATGTAAAAGGGAACCTTCATCAAAGGAAATCATCTCATCATCAACGCAATCATGCAATCTCTCATCAAAGTCAACCTTGATTGTTGCCTTCCTGTCATAGTTGATCTGGATTGATTCTCTACATCAATCCCATTGTATTTACCTTATCTAGACAACCTGGATTGATTCTCTACATCAATCCTGTTATATTTACCTTATTTAGATATTATCAACTTGTATATAATAGTCATTCCGTGTATCAATCAGATATCAATGAAATATAATATTCATTCTTAATCTCTTTATGGTATCACAGCCCTAAGGCTCCAACGAGCATCCTCTGTTCCTTTTTTTTTCTTCCAGCAGTCTATACTCATGGCTCCTGAATCCTCTGATATATCCACCCCAATCATCACCAACACCAACTCCAACACCCTATCCTCCCTAATCACCATCAACGCTGCTGCACAACTTCCAGTCAAGCTTACCCCTACAAATTACCCATCTTGGCGTGCCCAGTTTAACGCCCTCCTTATTGGCTATGACCTCATGGGCTATGTGGATGGTTCTTCTACATGCCCCCCAGACACTCCAGCCGCGCCTCGCGCCCTTTGGATTCGTCAGGACCAGCTGCTCCTCCATGCTATTCTTGCATCCGTATCACCGCAAGTAATATCCCTTATTGCCTCCGCCAAGACCTCCAAGGAGGCGTGGGACAAACTGCTCCATCTCTTTGCTAGCAAAGCCCGTGCTCGTGTCCTTGGTCTCAAGGAACGCCTTACTCTTATGCGTCGTGAGAATAAGCCTGTCTCTCAGTATTTGCAAGATGTTAAGGTTATCGCCGATGAACTTGCCATCATCGATGTCCCCCTTTCTGATGATGATCTTCTCCTTTACATTCTCAATGGTGTTGGTTCTGAATTTAAGGAGATCGCTGCTGTTGTTCGTTCCCGTGACACCTCTATCTCCTTCGAAAATCTTCATGATAAGTTGGTTGAACATGAAGCTGCCCTTACACGTGCCGACGCTCCAGTTACCACACCTGTCATCACCGCTAATGTCACTCAAAGCTCCCAGCGAGCCCCCACCAACCGTGGTTCTCGCTCCAACAACTACAATCACAATCGTGGTTCTTCTAGCTTCCGCAACAATTATCGTGGTTCCTCTGAATCCACCTCGCCTTCAACCACTGACAACGGTCGTCGTTCAAACAACCCTACTGGCACTGGTTATCGTGGCTATTGTCAATGGTGTGGTACACAAGGTCATAGTGCCAAACGTTGTCCCCAGCTTCAATCTGGCTCCCAAAGTCAGCCAGTGGTCAATTCTACCTACCATGGCCGCCACAATGCTTCTCCCACATGGTTGCTTGATTCCGGTGCTTCTCACCATGTTACCTCCAAAGTCACCAATCTCTCCGATGTCTCCACATATGATGGCCCTGATGAAATAATTATTGGTAATGGTTCAGGTTTGGGTATAACTCATGTCGGTTCATCCTCTCTCCCTACCCCCTCCTCCAAAACCTTTGCCTTATCTAATGTTCTTTGTGTTCCTTCCATTAAGCAAGATATTATTTCTATTTCCAAATTTAACAAACAAAATAATACGTCTATTGAACTTTTTCCTGATTTCTTTCATGTCAAGGATCTGAGCACTGGGGCGGTACTTCTTCAAGGCCCGAATAAGGACGATGTGTACGAGTGGTCCTCCCAATCCCTCCGTCAACCTCAGGCCATGGTGGGTGTGGTGGTCTCCCCAAACTTGTGGCACCGGCGTCTTGGTCACCCCAATTCTAAAACTCTTCACCAAGTTCTTCGTTCCTCTTCCATTCATGTGTCCTCCAAATTGTCCGAGTCTCTTTGTCATTCATGTCATTGTAATAAGAGCCATAGGCTCCCATTTGGTACTTCTTCCCTTCAAAGCAATGGCCCGTTAGAGCTTCTTTATAGTGATGTTTGGGGCCCTGCCCCTTATTCTTCCATTGATGGCTTTTCCTACTATCTTATTTTTGTTGATCATTTTACCAAGTACACATGGCTATACCCTCTCAAAAAGAAATCAGATGTGTTTTCCACCTTCACCACCTTTAAAGCACTTGTTGAAAATTATTTCAAAACTAAAATCATCACCTTATTTACTGATGGTGGAGGGGAATTTGTCAAACTCAAAAACTTTCTCTCTTCCGCTGGCATCTCTCATCTCATCACACCACCACATACTCCACAACACAATGGTGTTGCCGAACGACGGCATCGTCATGTTGTCGAAACCGGTCTCACCCTTCTTCATCAAGCCTCATTACCTCTTTCCTATTGGTCATATGTTTTTCAAACTGCTGTCTACCTCATAAATCGAATGCCCACTCCCATCCTTAAAAATGTCTCACCATATACACAACTCTTTCATCAACAGCCCAATTACTCACGTCTTCGTACCTTTGGATGTCTGTGTTTTCCATGGCTACGGCCTTACAACTCCAACAAGTTACTTCCTCGTTCCCGCGCGTGTCTTTTTCTTGGTTACTCCTCCAATCAAAGTGCCTACAAATGTCTTGATCTCTCATCCAATAAACTTTTTATCTCTCGTCATGTCCAATTTGATGAGTCCTCTTTCCCTCTTGCTAGTGCCCATAATTCCACTTCTTCTGTCCCCTCTCCTACTTCCACCTCTTGGTTTCCTCTTGCTCCTCCTGTTACTCTTATTCCTCTCCAAGCAGCCACCATGCCACCACCATCGGCTCCCACCTCCTCACCGACTGCACCATCCACATCGTCCTCTGCTTCTGCCTTGGAGCAGCTCTGCCCCCCTGCGCACATACCACCTCCAGCCCCTACTGTCTCTCCACTTCCGCCACAAAACCCACCCCCCTCTAACCCACCTCATACTACTCATACCCCTTCACAAACCATGACCCCAACCCACTTCCCTTCCAATCCGACCCCTACTGAACCAGAAACCCAACCTCCCCAGTCTTCCCCTATCCGTACCTACCTCAGAAACCCAAATAGACTCGTTCTTACCTTCCCAGCCCCTGACCCATCGCCTCCCCCACCATCTTCTATCTCACAACCCATGGTTCCCGAACACCAAATGGTGACGCGTGCCAAAGCCGGTATTAGCAAGCCCAATCCTCGGTATGCTTTAGTCGCTACCAAACACCCCATACCCTCATCCGTTGAACCGACATGTGTTTCTCAGGCCATTAAAGATCCTTTTTGGAGAGCTGCCATGTCTACTGAGTTTAATGCGCTCATTAGCAATGGAACTTGGGAGCTTGTTCCATCTGACTCTACTCAGAATCTCATTGGTTGTAAATGGGTATTTCGTATCAAACGACACCCAGATGGCACTATTGACAGGTACAAGGCCCGTTTGGTCGCCAAGGGTTTTCATCAGCGCCCCGGCGTCGATTTCTCCGAAACTTTTAGTCCAGTGGTCAAGCCCACCACCATCCGTGTTGTGTTGCATCTTGCCTTGTCTAATGGCTGGCCTATTCGTCAGTTGGATGTCAACAATGCCTTTCTTCATGGCACACTTAGTGACACTGTTTATATGTCACAACCCCCAGGTTTTGTTGATACCAACCTACCATCTCATGTTTGTAAACTCCGAAAGGCTCTTTATGGCCTTAAGCAGGCACCTCGGGCATGGTACAAGGAATTGAGCTCCTTCTTGCTCTCACAAGGCTTCCGCAATGCTACCTCTGATGCCTCCCTATTTATTTCTACCTTTGGTCGAAATGTCATTTATTTCTTGGTTTATGTTGATGATCTTATTGTTACTGGCAACAATTCTTCTCTTGTAATGCAGTTCATTGCCACATTGGCTCGCCGGTTCTCTGTCAAAGACTTGGGGTCTCTTCATTACTTCCTTGGTGTTGAGGTTATTCCCACCACGTCTGGTCTCTTTCTCTCGCAACACCATTACATTCGTGATCTCCTACTCAAAGCAAAAATGGACGGTGCCAAGGAGGTCAGCACTCCATTATCTCCTTCTGATAGTCTTGTGCTCAATGATGGGACTCCACCTACTGATGCTACTCGATTTCGTCAAATCATTGGTGGTCTTCAGTATCTCAACCTCACACGCCCTGACATCTCCTTTGCCGTTAATAAGCTCTCTCAATTCATGCATAAGCCTTCGGAGTCTCACTGGCAAGCCCTCAAGCGTCTCCTTCGTTACTTGAAGGGCACCTTATACTTTGGTCTTCATTTGTCTCGTCGCTCATCTCATCGTCTCTATGCTTTCTCTGATGCCGATTGGGCCGGCAATCTTGATGACCGTAAGTCCACTACTGCCTATGTTGTTTATCTTGGTGGCAACCTAATCTCTTGGAGCTCTCGCAAGCAACGCTCTGTAGCCCGCTCTTCCACTGAAGCTGAATATCGAGCCATTGCTACCACCACTGCCGAAATTGCATGGATTCAATCCTTGTTACGTGAACTTGGCATTTCCCTTTCCGGTCCACCGCTCATTTCATGTGACAACATTGGAGCCACATTCTACTGTGCTAATCCTGTCCTCCATTCTCGCATGAAACATATTGATATTGATTTTCAGTTTGTCCGGGATCGCGTCAATAGTGGTCTTCTTCAAGTTTCACATGTTTCTACTGTTGACCAACTTGCCGACGCCCTCACCAAACCACTTCCACGTCTGCGTTTTCAACTTCTCCGGTCCAAGATCGGTGTCTCCGATGGGACCACCGTCTTGCGGGGGCGTAAAAGGGAACCTTCATCAAAGGAAATCATCTCATCATCAACGCAATCATCTGCAATCTCTCATCAAAGTCAACCTTGATTGTTGCCTTCCTGTCATAGCTGATCTGGATTGATTCTCTACATCAATCCCATTGTATTTACCTTATCTAGACAACCTGGATTGATTCTCTACATCAATCCTGTTATATTTACCTTATTTAGATAGTATCAATTTGTATATAATAGTTATTCCATGTATCAATCAGATATCAATGAAATATACCATTCATTCTTAATCTCTTTAATATGGACGGTGCAAGGTGAGACAAATAGTTGTACTGTAAAGCATGTGCATAAGACAGAAAGTTGTAATTTGTATCTTTGGCTAAAATCAGGGGTATTGAGGTGAATATAGGCAATTCAAGATATCCCCGATCTAGTTGAGCTGCAGTTTGTTCCGATGCCAACATTGGAAGTCTGCAAAGTTCCTTTGGAAATTCACCTGAAATTTGGTTGAATGACAAGTCTAAATACAAGAGCCTTGGAAGAGTTCCCAACCAATTGACCCTGTGATTCTGTTATGAAACAGATTCAAGGACTCTAGCTTCTTTAGTTTAGATAACCATACCGGTATTTGTCCAGAGAACTCACAATGACTTAAATCCAAAAGTCGAAGCTTTTGGAATCCATCACATTCAACTATGCCCTCGTCGGAGGGCATATCCTCACCTACAAAACTAGATGTCAATGACAGGAATAAGAGACTTTCGCATCGCATCAGTATTTTCATTGCCCCTGTTACATTTGTCAGTGAGTTAAAACCAAGCGAGAGGAAGGACAGATATTTTAGTGAAAGGATCTCAGGTTGTATTTGTCCCTTGAGATGGTTAATGCTCAGTCGAATTGCTTTAAGTGACTTGCATGAGTAAAGGCTTGTTGGCAACATACCAGTGAAGTTGTTATTCATTAGATCAAGTTTACTAAGTTGACTAAAACTGGAGAAATTAATAGCAGAGATGTCTCCTTCAAAGTTGTTGAATCGCAGACTCAACTCTATAAGTTTTGTACAATTCATCAATGATGACGGCAGCAAACCTTCTAGTTTGTTGGCATAAAGGAGCATGAGTTTCAAATTGGAGAGCTTCCCAATATTAGCAGGAAGCAAGCCGCTAAAACCGATAGAGTTGAGATCAAGGATAGTGAGAATGGTGAGGTTCACAATTCTATCACTAATGGCTCCATAAAGTGAATTAGCAGGTAATGCAATTTGTTCAAGTGTGGTGGCATTATATATATCTTCTGGAAGTAATCCTGAGAGGTTATTGTAACCAGCATGAAAAACCTGCAGTTGGAGACACTGCCCTAGTCCAGGAGATATATTGCCACTGAATTTATTGAGTGAAAAATCCAATAGCTTAATCAAGGGAGAAGAATGAAGACAAATGGTGGATGGGATAGAACCTGAGAAGGTGTTGTTGCTGACGCTGAAACTAGTCAAATTCCTAGCTTCTTGGAAAAAAGAAGATGGAATTACACCATAGAAGTGATTGCTGGACAAATCAACCATCCGGATCATATTTCTGGATGGTAGAGAATCTGGTAGCTCTCCGGAAAGAAGGTTATAGCTCAAATCAAGGATCTCAAGATTATTCAAGGACAAGAAGAATGCGGATTGATCTAGTGAACCGTAAAGTGAGTTGTGGGATAGATTCAGGTACCTGAGATGTGTGAGATTTCCAAGTGACAAGGGAAAGTTACCTCCTTTGAGTCCTTTGGAGGGTAAGTCCACATCGGTGACCCAACCATCGTGATTACAACTAATGCCCTCCCAATGGCAACAATCAAGGGAAGTCCAATTTAAAGGAGGAGAAGACAGACTGAGGATGAAGGACAGGAGGGAGCTGCTTTCGGTTTGGTTGCATGCATGAATAATATTGGTGGATATAATGGAAGAGAATAGGAAGATGAATAGGAAGCCATGAGGCATTAGGTGATCAACCTGCACTAGCATGTTTCTTTGTTGATGTGCTGTTTAATTATGTTGCTCACAGGTTCTTATAAATACGGAGCAAATCAAAGAGTTAGAAGTAAAGCCAAGAATAAGAATTTGTCCTGGAAAATTCATGGCTGGTTTACATAAATAAAGATAAGATATTCTACTTCCACAAGCTACTAGAGACTTTGACATAAAATCTTAAATAATAAAGCATGTTCTTCGCAATGGCAGGAAATATATTATATATAATATACCTAATCAGCCTCGACTTTCGATATTTAGTTGAAGAATGCTAGCCGTTGATGTAGCTCCACAGTGAATCCCACATCAATTAATGGGTGATACAGTTATACAGACAAGGACTGCAATGTATTGAAATTGAATCAGCCCCTGCATACCATCTTATAGTTTCCTAACAATTACTGTAAAGAAAGTGCTTGTCACCTCAGATATGAAGATTGTTAAACATAAGCCAACATATTTTATCACCATCACCAAGCAATGGCAGTGTACTCAACTTCTCATAGTATAACATATATATATATATATATGTGTGTGTGTACATAATTTCTTGGCAGTTCATATCAGTATTTTGCACATCTTCCAATTGGAGCTTCCCTTGCTTTGAAAGATGACTCTCTGTGTATACCACAGTCTATTGATGTTGAGCTCACTCCCATTTCAATCTAAATCCGGGACGTGTGAAGTACTTTCCTTAATGAAATTATGAGCAACTTCTGAGTAACTTGATTCCTTTCAAAAATAAAAGTTAAGCAAAAAAATAACGAAATAATTTCCCATTTTTATCTCAATCTGTACTTTAGTTAGTTTCATTCAACTTAAAGAATAGTCTCGAATGAAAAAGAAGATGCCATTACAAGATCAACCAGTGCCTTACTCCATATCTCTCTGTCTCCTTAAGCATTAAAGTACCAAACACTCCCCCAAAATCCTACAATAGACGCAACGAAAATATGAAACCATGGAATATTATGCCCATTATGCTCATCTTGATTGTTCTTATTATCTGTGCCACCATCATTAATTGGTCTGCATTCATTTGGAAGCGGGCACTGCAAAGTTTCGGATTCCCCTCAAATGCAGAGGAATTGAAGCTTTGGAGCTGAGTGCTTCTTGGTATTGGTCCTTCCAGATTATTGTATGAGCAGTTAAAATCTTTCAAGAAATTGAGGCTCGTCAATGATGCTGGGATGTTTCCATACAAATGATTCATGGAGACATCTAACGTCTCCAACTTTTTGAGGTTAGATATTTGGTCTGGAATGCTGCTGGAGAAGTTGTTGACACCAAGATCCAACACATGGAGAAGCTTCAATTGGCCTATCTCTTTCGGTATGTTTCCGTTGATGCTATTATTGTGTAGGTATATGGATGGTGGAAAGTAAGAGACATAGTTGTACAGTAACGATTGTGTATAAGACAAAGAATTATACTCTAAACTTTCTGCACGAAGCTGGGATTGAGCGAATATAGGGAATTCAAGATACTCATGATCTACTTGACCTGCAGGTTGTCTGGACACCAACATGGGAAGGCTGCAAAGTTCCTTTGGAAATTCACCTGAAATTAGGTTGACTGAAACGTTAATATAAAAGAGGCTTGGAAGAGTGGCCAACCAACTAGGAACTGACCCTGTGATCCTATTATGAATCAGATTCAAGATCTGTAGCTTCTTGAGCTTAGATAACCATACAGGTATTGGACCAGTGAGCTCACAATAACTCAAATCCAAAACTCGAAGATGTTGGAAACCGAAAAATTCAACCATGCCATCATCAGATGGCATTTCCTCACGCAGAAAACTGTATGCAAATGACAGGAACACGAGACATTTGCAATGCATCAATATCTTCATTGCCCCTGTGACATTGGTTAGTCTGTTATGAGCCATCGAGAGAAAGGACAGGGATTTCAGTGAAATACTTTCAGGTTGTATTTGTCCCTCTAGACGGTTATAGCTCAGTCAAATTGCTTTGAGGAACTTGCATGAGTAAAGACTTATTGGCAAGATACCAGTGAAGTTATTATACTCATTATATCAAGTTTAGTAAGCTGACTAAATCTGGAGAAATTAAGTGCAGAGATATATCCTTTAAAGTTGTTGAATCTCATATTCAACTCTATAAGATTAGTACAATTCATCAACGACAGGGGCAGCAAACTGAAAGAATTGGAACGTATAAACGTAAATACAAGATAGAGTCCTAAGGACAATAGTCACCTAATACAAACCTTGTACGTAGTTTGTTAGTATGGAGGAGCATGAATTTCAGGTTGGAGAGCTTGCCAATATCAATGGGGAGCATGTTGCTCAAACCGTTAGAGCTGAGATCGGGGACTGTGAGATTGGTGAGGTTTATGATTCTATCACTTGTGATTCCATAAAGTGAATTAACAGGCAATGCAATTTGTTCCAGTGTGGTAGCATCATACATATCTTCTGGAAGTAATCCTGAGCGGTTATTGTAACCAGAACGAAAAACCTGTAATTTGAGATAGTTCCCTAATCCAGGAGATATATTGCCACCGAATTTATTGAAAGAAAAATCCGATAGCCTAATGAAGGGAGATGAATGAAGACAAATAGAGGATGGGATAGAACCTGAGAAGGTATTGTTTCTAACTCTGAAACTAGTAATGTCCTAGCTTGTTCAAAGAATGAAGATGGTATTGAACCTTGGAAGTGGTTGCTGGACAAATCTGTTAAGTTTTCAGATGGACGGACCTTTGACTCACCACTAGCAACATCGATATTGTCCCCAACTTAACCACATGTTTAGCATGTGTGGGGTTTTATACAAAAGGTCTTGATGTTATTAGGAGTGGAACCATTTATTATATGGGACTTTCTATTTTGTTAAGTTTTCGATATGGAACTTGTGTATTCTTCAACACTCCTCCTCATGTGGGACCATTTTTTAGTGGGCCACACGTGCAACCAATTCCACATCGGTAGCTTCTTCTTTTTATTTATTTATTTATAAATTTGGGGTTTGTTTGATATTGATTCAATATGGGGTTTTTGTTTGATTTAGGTTTAATCGGGCCAGTCAACCTACCCGCTCTACCATCCGGATCATATTTCTGGATAGTAGGGAAATTGGTAGCTCCTCGGAAAGAAGGATATAATTCAAATCAAGGATCTGAAGACAATTCAAGGACAAGAAAAATTGAGATTGATGTAGTGAACCGTAAAGTGAGTTGCGGGAGAGATTCAGATAGCCGAGATGTGTCAGATTTCCTAGCGACGAGGAAAAATGATCTCCTTGGATCCCTTTTGAGGGTAAGTGCAAACCGGTGACCCAACCATTTTGATTGCAAGTGATGCTCTCCCAGTGGTAACAATTAAGGGAAGTCCAATTTAAAAGAGGAGAAGACAGACCGAGGCTGAAGAACAGGAGAGAGCTGTGTTCTGTTTGGTCGCATGCATGAATAATGTTGGTATATATGATGGAAGAGAATAAGAGGATGAGAAGGGCGCCCTGAAGCATTAGATGATCAAGCTGCACTAAGCATGTTTCTTCGTGGATGTGTCATGTTTATGTTAGAGTTAGATTGCTCACAAGTTTTTATAAACAATGGAGCACACTAAAAAGTCAGAACATAGGACCAAAGCCAAGATGACCAAGAGTGGATAGAAAAAAAAAAGAAAAAAGAAGAAGAGGATGACCAAGAGAGATATATTATTTCATTTTCACGGAAAATTCATGGCTTCTTCATATGAATAAAGGGCTATATTTCCACAAGCCACTTTAGGCGTTGACATAAAACTGCAAAGCAACACATTTCAAGATTCTCTAGTCGCACATGCGACTAGACATGTTGGCCATACAAGTTCTTGGATGGTTTTACTGTAGTACTTTAAATTATAATTTTGCCTCCGAAAACTTCAAAGTCTTCTTTAGTTCTTTAATGTTTGAGTCTTTGACTCCAAATGGTAGAGCAAATAAACAAAGACTCAAAGAAATAATTAATTAGGATTGCAAACAAGGACTTCACTGTATAAATCAATCAGCCTTATATATATATATATATATATATATATATATATATATATATACAGGCCCGATCTCTTGGATCACAATAGTTCAAGAGATTGTGGTCACCCACCGTTGGATATTCATCCAATGGTTTATAAAAGTTTCTTAAAATGAGTACAAGAGTGAGTGAACCGTTAAATTTATATCCGACGGTGAGTGACCACAAATCTCTTGGACACCTGTAGTCCAAGAGATCAGGACTGTATATATATATATATATATATATATATATATATATATATACCTACGATTTTCTTCGGAGAATGCTAGCCATTGATTGATGTGTGTCTCACAGCGAGTCCATCCGTCAATGGCTAACATAAACAAGTACTGCCCTGTATTGAATCAGCCCCTGCATATTTCTTTTAATTTCTTCAAGTAAATTTATTCTTGGCAAAACGAAAATTTCAGCAACCGTATTGCTGAAATACACTTTGCTTTGCAAACATAAGGGCAGTATTTAATATGTCTTCATGTAAAATTGCATTTTCAAGATCTCATGTTCAGAGACTGTACATTCATCATGAAAATTTGTAGAGAGCTAAGAAGAAACAACAACTACATTGTGTGGTTTATTATAGCAGTCAGTCAAGTCTTTGCAGTTCTTTTTTTTTTTTTTTTTGAACTGCTGCTCTGTATTGACCAAAAGGAAACTGCTCTTTATTCTTCCAGTTTGGTATTTTGTATGTTTTATACATTTATACAACTAAACAGCAACAATAGTGTATGCAAAAGTTTTGATTTTGCAATTCTGCAACATTAATAATCAGATCTTATAAATATATAAAAACATTGGTAATCAAACAGCAAAATGATATTGCAACATAATCTGCAACAGAAAATTCATGAGCGAAATATGAACATTACGTTGCCAAACTATAGAAAATACATCAACTACATTAGCTCTATTCTTATATGTTCTACCTTTCAAATGTTTGGCCGGATCCTCCTGTAGGCTCTCCTATTTTTTGGAGTCTTTCGATTTGTTGTATAAATGTTGGTTGGAATTTGTAGCCGTTGGATCCACAAGAACCGTTGTTGTTGGGGTGAACTTACTAACGCAGGAGCTTGGAATTTTCCCTCCAACAAAGAAATACCTACCAAGTACCGCAAGGTCCAATAATAGAACAAATTTATCTTCCCATTTTACCCTTCACGATTCTTCTAAATTGCGTCTCTCCCCTCCTCTGTTCTTCCCAAAGTCAAGCTCTCACCACTGTTTCTCTTCCATAGAGCTCTGCATCAATGGCATCTTCCATCGCTCAGATCTCTTTCTACCTTCTAATTCTAACCTTTTTCTCAGAAACCCATTTCGGTCTATCCCTCAGGGACCTCAAATCCGATCCTAACCGTCCATCCACCACAGCCCAATCAATTACAGACGTTCATGACCTCCTCCCCAAGTACGGCCTCCCAAAGGGTCTGTTACCAGACAACGTAAATTCCTACACTCTCTCTGAAGATGGCAGCTTTGAGATCTATCTTGAAAGCCCATGTTACGTGCACTTTGATCAGTTGGTGTACTACAACAAGAACATTAAAGGGAAACTGAGTTACGGGTCAGTGTCTGATGTGTCTGGGATTCAAGCGAAGAAGCTTTTCATTTGGGTCTCTGTGACTGGGATTCAGGTTGATCAAGGATCCGACTCCGTTGAGTTTTATGTTGGAGCTTTGTCTGAGAAACTGCCTGCTAAACAGTTTGAGGATATTCCTGTATGTAAAAGCAAGGCCTGCCAAGGAACTTATGTGGACTCAATCTGAGGTAATTTTCTTTCCTTAAAAGAAACAAAAAGAAAAACATTGCCTTCATTGTTTTTGTATGAATCAAATAGGAAAGGTTGAATTTTTTGTTTCTGGTTTCTCTTCATCACTCACAGTAAACCTTTTATTTATCTTCGAGTTGTGACTTTTTTTTTTGGTGGTTGTTTGATCCTCGTAAGATGAATTGTAGAGGAGAAGTTTGAGATGCTGTTGATTTAATTAAGGACAAGATTTTTGGTTTTCTGGGTACCAATATTGCAGTAGACTTCCAAGAGGGATTTAGTCGGTCTTCATTCCTTTTAGGCCATTGATGACAATAATCGCATCAAACTAAAGGAAAATGAAGATAATGGTTATGGTTGTTGATTATACGTTAGGCTAATTAGACCAACAAAAGGATCATTTGCCCTTCTTGTAGTCAGTTTGATATGAGATATCTTATGTCTTTAGTTTCCATTTCCTTTAGGTTATTATAATAATAGTCAAGCTCCAGAAAGATCAAGGCTTTATATAAGGTTTATATAAGGCGATGATATCTGCCAAAAGTACGTAGGTGATGTGAGTTACTCCTAAGCTGAATTTCCAAAGTTTGGAATCTCACATTCCTTGCGTCCATAAGGTTCCAAGATGCAGGCTTGTGTGTTTGCACAATTTTTGGCGGAGGCAATATGAATGCACTTGAGCTCTGAATCCCAACTCTTGCTCCAATCCTCTTTCTCTGTCTCACTACTATCTATGCTCTAATTCTTAGGGCCATTTCTCCTATATGTAGTGCTCAAATTTTGACAGTTCATGTCAAGTCGAAAGAATGAAGATATCGACCCTATGTTGGGCCTTTGCCTGGTACAGGAACTTCAAATTACAGATGAAAAGTTCTTTTGAGGTGGTTCACTTCTGAGGTGTTGTTTTGCTCCTTGTACGAATGTTGCCCTAAATCTGTTTATCACTACAGAGGGTATTGCAATGTCATTTCTCAGTTTTAGTGAAGATATGGTGGAGCTATAGTGCTGAAAATCTTGTAACCCCTTCAAGTTAGCCTCAGTCAACATCACAAGCAAATTTAAGCAGATAGTATTCAAAATGTTTTTTTTTTCACCATTGATTGATGCTGAGTTATAATTTGTAGCAGCATGCGCAATTCGCATATTCCTTAAAAAGAAACATATCCACATGTAGATAAAAAGGCCTTCAAGGTTTTGAATGAAAACCAAACAAAATTTGCATTGTGAAACTCAGAACCTTTCCTCTATGAACGTTGTGCAGCTTCCTAGCTATATGTTTTCTTTTTGAAAGAAAACTTTATACAAAGACAACTGAAAGAGAGAGGATATGTTCCTATTCAGAAGTTAAATGCTTTCGGTTCTTAATCCCCTTCATTTGTGTTTAGGCCTAATTAGATTGAATTGAAACTAGTCTATTGAAGGCCCTACTGCATACTGGAATTGCTTCATTAAAGTTGTTCCATTGACCTGATCCACGTGTTACTTGCTAAGTCGAATTTTAGGCTAATCTTTGGAGGACTAATGGCTGCATTTGTACTCTTGCAGGAGCAAAACGCACAAGGAACTCACTGCATGGAAGAAGAATACAGTCGGCAGATCTTTCGTTCTCTTCTTGCAGTCATTTTATGCTTCTTATTGTTGCTTTTTCAAGTTGCGTCCATACAAGTAGCCAATATAAGCAAATAAATGTGCATATGAATTCTTGTCAGTAGTTAAAACACAGAGAGAGAGAGAGAGAGAGAGAGAGGGATTGGTGTTATCTCTGTGTCACAACTACAGGCACTGATGTAAACCTTGTGAGTAATGAGTAAATATATAATGTAAATTTCATGCTTGTCAATAAATTATTTTGTCAGTCTCTTCTTTCTTATTTTCTTCTTTACTTTGTAAGGTAAAAAATACAGACGAACAGCCATTTCTGTAATTGAAACATGATGCATTGGATAGAGATTGATATATCCTAGCCAGTCATTGTTTAGCTTCTTAAGGAAACCGCGGATGCTTATTTTTAAATTTGCCTATTCATGTTTTAATGCGAGCGGATTCATAGAACCGGTGTGACGATCCTACCGAAGAATTTCTCCGAATTTTTGCATATTCCGAGTACACCAGCCAGCTAATGTTCCATCCAATGTATGTAGGACGTGTGGGTTGGACTCTCCAATGGGCCTAGACCCCGTGGGCATGAGAAACATAAGACCTTTTGAAAATTTAAAATTTTATATATATCAAACCTAAGACCTAATTAATTATATTTAATCGTGTCTTAAAACTATCAAATGTGAACTCTACGAATAACACCAATTTTATAGTCTTGGATGGTTGAAGCCTGTAGTCAATAATGGGTATAATATTGAAACTGAAAATATAATTTACCATAACGCGTAGGCTCTCGCATAGTGTGTACACTAATTAAGAATTAGAATGCACTATGATTAGGTCGTCCATTTAGGCCAAATTAGTTAATGATTAAGGTCTCCATCATCCATCTTATCCACGAGGGAATCTAAATATACAAGACCAAAAGAAAATGCCTTGAAAAATAAACTAATTTCTTCCACCAACTTGGCAATAGAATATAGTAATTAATTATAGTAGCCCTTCTTTGGCCTCACAAGCATAAAATTGATTTTCACCATTCGATAAGCATAACTTGTTACTCTTTGATTACTTCTTTGTTCTTTCTTTCCTTTGCTTCAAACGCACATTATACTCATGCTTCTAAGTTAGAGACATTGTAGCTATAAATACATCATTGTGCTCATTGCAAAACACCAGAAAGCAACTTTGAGTTTGAGGCACATTTCTCTCCAACCCCTCACTAAATCCAGCATCAAGAAGTTAACCCTTTTGGTTGTTGAGCTTTCTGTCCTGATATATCTGCTGTAAATGGATATTCGTCGAGAGGTTGCTGCCAGTGAGAGCCATTGGATACAAAAGGAAAAGGAAAGTACAAAGAAACAAAAGGTGAACAGGAGGATGAATGCCACCGATGAGCAAGGCGACATTAATGAAATGGCTGATGCCTTCATCAAGAAGTTCAGAAACCAGCTAAAGATTCAAAGGGAAGAGTCATTCAAACGGTTTCAGGAAATGATTGCTCGTGGGGTTTGAAATATGTTTCTTCCATTGTATGAACAAAAATAACTCAAAATCTTGTGTTGTTGCTCACCAGTTTGTTCGTGCGAATTCGAAATTTTTTATGTAGAGTTGTTTTGTTGCTGGTTTAGGTCAATGAGATGGTGTTATGGATATGGATTTGTTTGTTCTTTGCTGGTCTACTCAGGGTTTTCCTCGTATAACAAGTTTGACATTGGTGTTCCAGCAAAATAAATAAAGACACTGACTGTAACATTGATAAAGTTGAGGCCTGATGTTACACAAGTTTTCCATTAATCCACCACTTTATGGTTCTATTTTTAATTATATAAGCATGTCAAAATAATATCTAAAAGGTTTGATTACATATTCATGAATAATAAAATAGTACAACCACAGATGAAATTACGTATATATTGAATGATCTCTAATCATCCATGTATATTCACAAAGCATCTCTAAGATTACATACTAGTAACATAAAACCCCATAGCAAAAGACAAAAAGGCCTAGACCAATATAACAAGATTTACAAATGTATCTGCTCTCTCTTCATGAATGTAAAGAAATGACCTCATAATTCTATTGTCGAGACCAACAGCCTCGGTAACTCTATTGCCAAAACCAGCATCACCAGTCCCGTACCACATCGCTTGCAAGAGATGACTGCCTTGAATTTACAGATAAACCTTCAATGCTTCCTATCTGAAGTCTTGCTTCGCACAAAGCATAAGCAATGTCAATGCCAGTTCTCATGCTTGGAGCACTTGACAGTGTACAATGTGACTCTTCAAACCAGTTCGGGCCGCTATAGTTGACCATAAATTTGAGACGAGAGTTCTGAAATGGCCTTTACCAGCAATATTTTCCCAAAGGTGAGGGTTGCCTTCTACAGGTTTATCCGGACTTGAAATATCGACTAAACTGATGCTCATGTTATTACGAATAATGCAAAGCTTCCCGTTAAGGGGAACAAGTGCAGCAGCCTTAAAAGCAAAAGACCTGCCTAGATGAAGCTTGCTATCTATAAATTTGTTCCACGAATCTGTTACTCTATCATAAACTTTAAGCTTGCACCCATCGGGGCAACCCAGACCATAGAGCTGCCCATTTAAAGAAATACTCGGGTTGCGCCAGTCAGCAACCATCCCATCACTAATGGGGGTCCAGGTATTAGCTTCAGGAGAATAGGCTTCACTCATTACCTCACGCTGTGTCCCAAGTCCTTTTAGGAACCACATTCCTTCATGAACAACCCCGATAAAGGGTACCATAGCTGTGCTCATATCTGAAATAAAGCTCCACCGATTCTTGTTAGGATCATAAATTTCAGCTGAACGAAGAGTCCTTTGAATTCCATCACACTCCCCACCGGCTACATAAAGGCAATTATTAATAACACAAGACCCAAAGAAATGGCGTTTCCGAAGCATATCTGGTGCCCTGTGCCATTTATTTGTCCGAGCACTGTAAAAAATAACCCGTCTCATAGATCCCTTCAATGGATCTTTTCCTCCAAATAAGTACAGGTGACAACCACTAAGGACAGCACAACCGAAACCAAGCGCTGCAGAATATTCACCAGGAACAGGTGGAAGCGGCTGCCAGAGCTGGTATGTAGGATCAAAAGCATGCCAAGAGATCCTTCCATCACGTTCTCTTTTGATGACATAAACCCACTCTTCTGCCATTCCAAGACTTTTCCTAAGTGAATAAAAGAAGTTACCAGCCAGAAGGCGGTACCATCTTTTGCAAACTAGACGGAGTTTTCTATGTTCAACGCGAGGGACTCTGATTAAACAAGCGATTGCAAGATCATCAGGTAGGCCAGGCAGGAGGGGTGGCTGGATTCTGGTTTTTTCCCTGCGTAAATTTTTTCCCCTGTGTGCATTAGGATTAATATCAGGCTGAATGCAAAGTTTTGATCCTGGGACAAACTTTCTTGCCCCTGCAACGGTTTTTAAGCTTGCATCTACTTTGCAATAGCATGATACAGAGTCAACCTGCAAAACTAGCCATGTCAGGATGTATGATACAAGAATTACCAAAAATCAAGAATAAGCAAGAAACACCAATTACAAGCTAATGGCCATGATACATGCTTCTTAGATGGGTTCATGGCCGTAATATAGGGAATGATTTGAATGCGTCCAATGGGAATGCTTAGTTAAATATCATGACTTGCACCAACAGATATGAAAAAACTAATTAGGCATGGTAACCAAAAGTTTAAAACACAAAAAAATGCAAGTAGTAATTGGATCCACGGAGAGGGGTTACGGGCACACAAATATTTGTCCACATAATTTCATATGTATAAAGAATGATATGGTTGATCACAGATAACTGAATAAAGGAAGCTTTTGTTCATCATCCATGGGAATCATGTTTGACAACGCCCTAAATATGCATTGATGAAATAAACAGTGAAAGATAAGATTTAATCCAAGAACAAGTTAGTAAATGAAATTGACAAATAACATGTCTAATTGAACTTCTCATGGGCCAAGAAAGTTAGGCTTTGTCAGAATTTTTTTGTTCCCTTTACTAGTACAAGAGATCTCACATTCACCTATATCTAAACTTAAAATTGATACCAGACAACAAGATAGAAAGAGCATGAACAACTCTCAAGGCATTGATAAAATAAATGCAGAAAAAACCAAATCCAAAGCAGTAATTTGATCCAAAGTACATAAATTTTATGAGAACATAATTGAAACTCATGTTGAAGGCAGATAACCATCCAACCATCCACAGAGTCACCTTACATTCAACACTCTGTTCACCAAAGTAAAAGGAACACTAATTGCTTAGCAACAAAAGGTCATGACAAGGAAACAAACATAACCCTCCATGAAAATCAGAATGTGGCACCTCAAACATAAAAATGAAAGGGTTTAGTGTATTAGAGAACTCAAGAAGCAAGCTTATGAAGCAAAAAGATACAGTCCAGGGAGTGAGAACGGTCCTAACAAATGCTCATCAAATTCCTTCTTCGCCAAAATGTTCTATCTCTTAATAATTAACTAGAAGTTGGTCGTCAGGTTACCATACGCTCCATGGAATAAATTGCAAAAGAAAGAAGCCAAAATTTAGCATTTCCTTAACCCATATGCTCATCCAAAATTTCAAAAGTATCACAAATATTTGACTGAAATACGAGCCGGGGTACCCCTAAGCTCATGAAAACAAAAAACCAAAAGGACAATGCAAGGCACTAAGTGCCAGATAAACCTCAAACACACATCCTCACAACCGAATTTCCAATGTTTTCTCAACAATATTGCACAGTAGCTAAGTTTTCATAAGAATCAAAATAAAACAATTCCCCGACCCATATATGATCATCCTAAAAATTCCCAAACTTTCCCCAAATAATAACGCATCTAGCAGAAATACGTGCTGCGCACCCCCAAAAAGCTTATGAAGACAACAAACAAAAAGGAAAATGCAAAGCACGTAGAGGCAGCTACACCTCAAACACGCTTATCCACCAAATTTCCCAAATTTCTCGACAATTTATCACAATTAAGCTAACTTTTCATCTGGGTATCTCTAAAATGTCGTGAATTGAAAGAAAGCATAAGGAAAAGGATTAGGAAAAACATAAAAGGGAAAGATGGGTCAGAGATCAGTAAGAAGACTAACCAGTGGAGCTTGAACTCTGAAGCCCCTCTGAGCATTGGAAGACCGTTCAGTGTTTGAGTCCATTTGAGAATCACAAGCTCATAGAAAAAGGGTACCTTTTGAGTCCAATTCAAAAGGTTAAAGGAAGCTTGGAGGCTCAGATCGAGAGACACTTTAAGCTTCAACTTCAATTTCTTGAATCTGATCCAGCAAATAGTATAAATGAACTAAAAAGCTTTGTCTTCTCTTCCGGAGGGTTTGTTTTCCTTTTAACCTCTGCAAATGCAAACAAATAAGCACAAAGAATAGAACTCTACCTCTACTAAACTGAGAACAACAACTACAATAACAAAACCTGAGGGTACATCTTCTCTCTCACTCTCTCTCTCTCTCTAAAAGACTTATTTACAGTCTTTTCTCTCTCTCACTCTCTCTCTAACCCAAAAGAGTACAGCTGGACCCATGGGCTTCACCAACTTCTGATTTTGTACTCTAATTTCTAATTATGAAGTTCTGTGTGTATAGAGTATAGACTGAAAAATTAAAAATTAAATGTAGAAGTGGATTTGATTCTCTTTCTCCAACCTTTAACGTAGTTTAATGCACACTTTTAAATGTGTATTTGTGGGATTTTAATTTCAACTCATGCTAGAGGACAGGAACCTTTAACATGGTTGATACAACTCACAGTCAAAACCCAATTTAGAGGAAAGGAAAGGACTGAGGTAAGAGAGAGACAAGACAGAGGGGGATTTGAACCTTCGCTTTTGGGTATACCAAAATATTAATGGCTCACCCCCATCACCCTTAATGAGCTTACCTATCCCATAGTGACTGTTTCATACATATGAGTGACATCCTTTTCGGTTTCTTACTCTTCAACTCTCTTCTTATTTTTTATGGTGCGTTATGAACATGTGTGCATGAGCAACTGAATTTAGCATTGATCATACTTTGTATTTAGTTATATATTAGTATTCATAATTGCAAATTGGAGGGTAAAGAGGGTAAATCAAACATTCTTCATCCATGTTTCTTGTGTTCATCTTAATATCCTTTTTTTAATGTGTAAAAAACTCAAAAGCAACAGATTTTGACTAGAGTTGATTCCACCCTTACGGGGTCACTTACCGCATATTAATTTTCCCTGTTCTTTCTAACAAAAAAAGAAGAAAGAATATCCCACAATTGGAGTTATATAACCATACTTCATATACGTCGACAAAATTAAGAAAATTATAAAAAAAAAAATATATATATATATATATATATAAAAATAACGAAGATTTGAAAGAGGAGTTTTTTTTTTTTTTTTTTAAAAATCAGGAAATTGAAAGAGGGGAGTTTCAACATGTTGATGTGATGATTAAGATAAATATTTACTTGCTCTTTTGGCTCATGTGCGCATGTCAAAAGAGATGAGCGAAAGAAGCTTCATTCATATATGTCAAAGAGAATAACAAAGACCCTCTTTTTTCTACGTAACCACTTGTTGAAGGTCTACTCTACTCCCCTTCTCTTTAAAAAATTATTTTAAACATACAAGTCTTTTTCTTCTCTTCCCAATCCTTGCAGTTTAATTTTTTTTAATAACAAACACTTTGGTCTTAGGTTTTCAGCCCTAAGTTTCGTAGGCCCTAGGCGAATGGCAAAAATTTAACCTTACATTCATGTGATTTGGATTTTTTAGTGCATTAAAAAATATTATAAGAACTCAAATTCAAGATCGTAACATATAAAGAAAAAAAAAACAGTAAACAATATATAATATGCACAGAAAAAAAATACGAAAAAGAGATACAAAATTTGCTCAAATTAAGAATATTATCTTTTTTCTTCTTCTTTTTTTGCGGAACCTCAACAGTACGAGGATAAATTTTATTAAGATTCATCGAATCGTTGAGAAAGAATTGGTAAAGCCACCAACTTTTTTCCGTCAAGTTAGAGTTTATACACCTTTTTTTTTGGTTTAGAGTTCAATGTCTAAGTTATTGGCGACTATTAGTTTAATATATAAGCGTGTCTTTTTTGTGTTGGGCACTTAATGTCTTAATAGGGTTCACATAATATATATTTTATATTATATAGAAGTTTATATAAATTGGAGACCCTAACATTAAAAATGTCTTTTGGTCCGAAAGAAAAATTAAATCCACGGTTTTGGGTGAAATAGATTTCGTACAACAAAATAAAAACAGCACAGCATCAATGGCTCCATTTTACCGTATTTTATTATTCTTCCACCACGCATATTTTAGGCAAGTGGAAATTGGCAAAACATCTTTGTCTTGTGAGATGCATTGGGCTTTTCTTCAAATTTGGTCCTCTCTTGGCTTGTGGACTATGGCCATTTTATGGTAGCTTAGGCTTATAGGTATGGAATCATTTTATAGTGAGGGACTTATATAGAGTCTTTAAGTGAGGTTCTATATCTTAATCTTTGGATCAAGTTAACTAATTTGATCAAACGAGTAATCAATTTAATTCAACAATTAAGAGATAGAGCCTCACCATATGGCCCGTACTATAGCCCAAATGTCCACCCAAAATGCAAGTGGGAATTTGGCTTTTTTTTATTTTTATACAGCTTTTCAATATTCAACAAACATTTTTGAAAGAAGGCAATACCAAAACTTACAAATTTTATTTTTCATAACAGAATTTTATTAAAAATTGTGGACAACCTGTTCTGATGCATACAATGCATAACCTATAAATTACACGAGCATATTTCTTCTTCGAGAATTTTCTGTATGGGAAGCTTAACATTAATGTAAACATACAATCAGCATCAGGCACAATATCAAAGTTATATTGTCACGCGAAAAACAAGCTATCCCTGTTTTTTTGGTACATCTTTAGTCCCTGTTATACACATTCCAAATGCATCAAGCGTACTGAAGGGGAATAGCATATCAGCAGGGGGTCAAATTGACTCGTCGGATTCATCAGAGTCGCTTCGATCAGGCTCCCCAGCATTTGTAGCAGCCTCTGTAACATCAGGTTGCGATACAGGTTCTTCTTCCACAGGCTTTTTACTTGCATTACGATCACTTCCATCTCCATCCTTCTCTTGCTCAGCTGCTTCAACATGTGACCTACTCAATTAAGGAATAAGCAAGCAAAACATACCATGTAGAACTTTGCACTTCTGGTACAAATCCAGTGTGTTACAATAAAGCAACAATGCTGAGACCATCAATCACATATTGGAAAAAATTTCCTCCATTTACAGTCAGAATGTGCCACATGTTTTGTAACCTAATGAATATGAGAACTGACCCAAAAAAAAATTTATATATATATACAAGGGAAAAGGGGAAGAAGAAAACAGTGTTATTTCCGCATTTTGCACAAAATGATAATGTGATATTAATGAAACACAACATATAAGGATATCAATATTATCAGCTGGCCCACCAGCACTAATGTTCAGTAGATCTTCCTCAACACGCCGGACAAGCTCAGGCTGTAAAATGCAAGAAAATCGCAATCAGCAAAACATACAGATGTGAATGACATCATAATAAGATAGCTGCATTGCCAGCCAAATCCCTTCTCTTATGTCAGGAAGGCCCTTTCATCCCATAAAACTTATTTTTCAATTGACATCGTTTCCAAAGTCTAAAACCAGAGGATAACATCTCACAACCTTCTGTCCAAGATATATTTCTTAGTATTTGGTATAACGTGCATTTATTACTTTTGAGAACCACGGAGACTGGATATCTTCTTTCCTTACGAAATATATTTATAGCATTACCAAATAAAATATTCCAATGTAAAGAGGCTAATGATACATTTAGATCAGGCTCCCTCCGAAATCTTCGCTTTCGAGCATCCCTCATTGGAGGGGTAAGACCATGCCTGTACTCCACTGTATCTGGAGCCGCATCACTCGAATCTCTAACCATAATCATCTGTTAAACCACAAAAGTTCATGTAAATGCATTAGAAACGAAGCCCTCATATATTTAACTGTTTCAACATTGATATACAGGACCCACCTGACCAATATCTGCAGTCTTAATTAACACACTATCATCATATGTTTTGAAGGACTCCACAACACAAGGAAGATCCAACAGCGATGCAGGGAAACGGTCATTTCCAACGACAAATGTGCCAGTCCTGCCATCCTCTGCAAGATATTCCAAGTTTACAACCGAACCATTTGTTGAAACAGGGGAAGCGAAGTTTTAAAAAAGGATGCAATTCGTTGTTGTTACTTCCTCATTAGTTGGCTAGTTGTGCCATGTCCAACAAACATACTAGAAACCATAATTAATCATGCGACGGATTGAAAAAGAAGCTACAAGCACATTAAGTAGGCAAAAGATTGAATAGTTATCAAAAGTGAGTAAAACCAAGTGAAGATGTTGTCTTTCTTCATGCAACATGAGGTATCTATGGCATATGGGTAGGCCATGAGTGCAGAGAATGAACTTAATTCTATTCTATTTTTACGCACATGTCAAAGTACCATAACTACAAAAGGCCCTCAGGACTATGATCCTATACCACAAGACAGGTTATATTGGCAACATCAAACATACCAAATGGCTGTCAAATGCCACCAAGAAGACAACTAAAGAAAGCTTCAAACTGACATAACATGCTTCTTGGCAAACCTTAGTCTGACATTCCAAGGACCAAACCAAACCAATTGCTATTCATATCTTTTCACTTGAGCAATTCATATCCATTCCAAAGACCAAACCAATTGCTATAACATCAAACCCCACAAGACAATCCAACAAAATACCCAACTCCAATTCATAAGCAAAATCACCAAATTCCAACCATCACTCTTAAAATCATTAAGCTACCATAACCCTTGAATTAAATATTATAATTACACCTCATTGGCCCTTATCAACAAACCAACAAAAAAAGTTAGCATTTTTTCTCTTTCTTAGAGAGGTTTCTGCCATTTTGTGATGAAAATAACAGAAAATTGTGACTAATTCTAAGACACCGTCAATCCAAAAAGTAGGTTTCCTCTTCTTACCTTCGAATGACAAATCCAACGACTTGTCGTCAGTAGAAGCATTTTCGCCCAAAAGGCGGTCTAATCGCTCTGCAACGGAAGGTGGAACTCTGAGTACGAACTGCTCCTCCATCACTACAAAAGTGCGGCACCGTTTTATTACCACAAATTACAACACACACAAAAGAATGATCCTAAACATTGAACACGAAAATACAACGCCATCTTCTCAGAGGTCCATGTCGCGGAAGAACAACAAACAGAAAAGAAAAACCCTAAAAACAAACCAAAATGTGTAATGAATTCAAAAATTCAATCCTAAATGTAATCTAAGTTCGGTGTCTATGAGATTACCTGATAGAAAATCAAGCTGCGAGAGAAATTGGGATCGCTAAAGAAATAGTACTGGATTTACATGTGGTATTATGTAACAGGGTTTGTTCAGAGCTTATTTTGGTCCGCGCAACATGAGATTAAGCGAAACTTATATATGCATATGTAGAATAGGCAGAATAAGTGAATTAGATAGATTGGGCTTTTTATTCTAATTGGGTTCTCTCTTGGATTCTGCACTATGGGCTCTTTATGGCAGTTTAGGCTTCAGAAGTAACTTTAATGGACTGTATGGGTACTTTGTTGAATACTTGGCCTCGTGGATTTTGTTAGTTTTTTGTTTTGTTTTAATAGACACAACAGTCTAAATTACAAGAGAATGACGATTTCTCACACCACTACCAAGGTGTGACGGAGGTTCGAATCTGAGACCACTAATATGCAAGACAATGGAAATTTTGCAAGTTTTTATTGGATGGGTTTTCTGTGAAAAGTTAAAAGGTATGGCAATGCTCGTTTGTTAAGTATTTCTACTAAATGATGAGTACAGACCAGGCAACAAAGATGGAAGAGGCAGTAGAAAGAAAGAGTTGATGAAAGCGTGCTCTGCGGGCTCCTACTCCATTGTCCCTCACTGGAGCTGTCTCCTCACTCCGTTTCAATCCGTTTCAATACCAAAGCATACATGCATTTGCAGTGTATGTGTTTGGTAACGTGTACAAGGCATGAAGCAAGAAGGTGTTATTGTGCAAAACTTTTGGATCATTTACCGATTGCAAAAGCTGAGAGCTTTATTAAAACTTGAAGCCATAATCAAGGCAACTCATCTCTCATCAACCAAGCCAAGAGATGGAAGAAAAGAGAGTTAATACCAGCGACAATGGAGGCTTTGGCTGAACCTCAAACTCAATCATCATATTTTTTTTTTACAATTGAAACTTGATATTAGTCCACCCAATCTGTTCTAACTTCTAACTTCTTTTCGCCAAAAAAGTAATTAACCATTCTAAACAATTCGAGGCTCCTGCGCCCCAAATAATCACTCAAAACAAAAGTGAAACGATATGTGAATACTTGGCCTTTCTGAGTTAAACAAACTTAAATAAAAATAACAATTGTTTCAAGTTTGACAATGAATGGCAACTAAGCTTATTCCTGTCCAATCAGTACCAGAAGATCCCATGCAAATCGGAGAAATCTACAGTTTCCAAGAAGGCTTTGTATTCATTTCAGTCAGCAACCAAAATATTACAAAAGCCCTAGACCTCCGTAACTCCTCTGTTTAAAAGGAGGAAGAAATGGCAGGAACAGAAGAACCTCTCAACACTACAACCCCACAAACTGGGTTGAAACGAACATGCCTATGAGATACACAAAGATGCGGCCGAAACGAAACCCTCTCCCTCTCCCACTACATATTCTACAACCCATCCAAAATCACAAGCCAGAGTATGTAATAAGCGTACAGAAAATTTTAAAAGACAAAGTAATCCCTACTCTGTTAGTAATTTTTAATCGACACCTACCAACATTACACAAACCTCTATTCCTGTGGCGCCAAATACCAAACATAAGTCCCCCCTCCCTCAAAACATTGATGAGCACTTCCGACAGTATAAAGCATTTGATGGCTTAAACCAAACATTACAAAAACAAAAATATGACGACCTTATAAAGAAGGAAGAAGTCTGCAGCCATTACCTAGAGACACTGTAACTGCTTTCAAGAGTCAGTGGTTAGTCCCATGCACTGGTCATCCCAGGACCACCATATCCTCCACCTCCACTATAACCACCAGAAGAACCCCCATATCCACCACTGCTGCCTCCGCCATAGTAATCAGAACCACCCCTACTGAAAGAGGAATCCCTTCGGAAGTCACGGCCACCAAACCGGCCTCCCCCAGAACGACGGTTCCTCCCACCACCAAAAGAAGATCGAGCTGCATACCGGGACAGCCAAGCAGGTACTTCTTGATTTGATTCTTGCATCAAATCTGCTAAAGATCTAGCCAGGGATGAATTGTTCTCATTAAAGAAGGCAGTAGCTAAACCAGATTTTCCAGCTCGTCCAGTACGACCAATGCGGTGGACATAATCGTCAATGTCATTTGGAAGATCAAAGTTGACAACATGTGCAACATGAGGAATGTCAAGCCCACGTGCAGCCACATCAGTAGCCACCAAAATTGGAGTGTTGCCGCTCTTAAATGACCTCAATGCTTGTTCTCTTTCCTGTAGACAAGTACAAATAAATAAGAGGTAGGATTTAAACACTAAAACAGCATACCATCAATCTTAAAACACTGCAATACATGGCAACTACTACATGACCTCAAGCACATGGTATAAGATCTATTCCAAAGTCTCAAATTTGATTATACAAAAGCACAGTTCAGACATCAAGCCCAGTAGCGTATACATGATAACAGCTTTTGTACACCACTTTATCACTAAATTCAAATATCAACATAAAAGAGGAAGAATGCATCTCCATCACAACCCAGTACATACCTATTAGAAAGTCAACACAAATCCCAAACCTAGACTCATGACCCATGCAAATACAAAACCTTAACAAGCCCACGGAAAGCCATATCACCCACATCCAGCATCAGCAAGCAGTGAAAGAAGATATTCCAAAACGGCAATTCACACTCACAGGACCTTAAACAAGCAGTCCTTGTTTCTCTACTTGTTATGTACCTTGCTATTCTTCAGCTTGTAGGAGATATAGCTAACATGCTATTTCATGTTCACTATAATCTAAATCCCCTACCAATTCCCACCAACCCAACATTCCCAAACATGAACAATCTGCTAACTCAAAAAGTCTGCGTGAGCATATCTGCGTTTGTTCAACTATTAAAAAAAAAAAGTATCCCACCATATTATCAGGGTGTACCTTGATGGCACCAATTACCCAGCCACACCACTGTAACTCCCTTTAAAAATTAAACACGCAGCCCAGCATGATAGAAACCAGAAAGATAAAGCCAACTAACCTGCTGTGATCTGTCACCATGAATAGTAGTTGCAGGAAAACCATTCATACACAACCAGTGTTCCAGTGAATCAGCTCCCTTCTTTGTCTCCACAAATACTAATGTCAGAGCTTGCTACAAAACCAACATGGTGCAATCGAGTGAGGGGAGGGAGGGGTTCAAGAATCACACATATGAAAATCATACAATTGAGAATGTTTTCACAATAAAATTTATTGGAAAATTTGGGTAATATGACAACCCCCGAAACCTATTTAAAAGAAGTTTTATTCTATGAGAATACCTTGCCCTGTACGCCATTGGCCCTCTGTGCATGAAGAAGGTCCATAAGGTGACTTCTTTTATCAGACTCATGAACAAATTCCACTCTTTGGACAATCAAATCAGTACTAGAACCCACCCTTCCAACTGCGAGAAAGATGTACTTTGCAAGAAAATCAGAGGCCAGTCTCTGCATGTAAAACAGAACTTTCACATTAAACAACACATCACAAACACAGGACAGAAGAAATAGGAACCAAATAATAATAATCTTTTATACTGTTATTTGATACTCCTGGTTGGAAACATGTCTGTACAAAAGCTAGTGGAGACAACACTTTGATAAAAGTCTGCCATCTATATACTTATTCCCACAAAAGAAAAATTACCTGTATTTCCTTTGGAAAAGTGGCACTGAACAGCATAGTCTGTCGTGCACCTGGTGGAGGCATGTCCATTTGTTCCACAATTTTCCTTATTTGTGGTTCAAAACCCATATCCAGCATTCGATCAGCCTCATCTAGGGCTAAATACCTAATCATCTGCAATGAAACTCTAGCTCTCTCCAGCAAATCCACCAATCTTCCAGGAGTTGCCACAAGAATATCAACACCTCTTTCAAGTTCCCGCAGCTGTCCAAAAATACTTAAATCAAAATCTGCTATGTATCTCAAAAATAACATGCCAGTGAAGTAAACGAGGAAATTTAGACAAAATAAGATGTAAGCGGTGTAACAACTTGCAGGACTAAGTATATAGACTCAAATGCCATACATGTGTGTACATCATGTATCTCACGCCAACAAACGTTCAATTAGTCTCACCATCTCAAAAAGAAGATGCTGAGAATAATTTAGCAGTCATTACATGGATGAATTTAATGAAAATACAATTAGAGAGAAAATATCCTAAACCAAACTATGCAGCGTTCATATAATACCAAGATAACAGCACCAAACATCTAAAATGCAAACTACATTGGCAATCATGTTAATAATTTATCAGCTTAACTTAAGAATTATGCTTATAGAGTACATCCACCAATACACAAAAAGTGAAACAAACTTCCACTTTAGTTACTAAAGCTCCATATGAGATTGCAAGCTAGAGCACAGGGTTTTCTAAAACTGTATGAGTTGGACAAAATAAACACAACTCTCACGTTGAGTCACTAGGAATATAAAGTCATCAATTACAGAGCACTAGATGAGGACAAAGCCAAGACAACAGTGATAAAGGAAAGCATGAAAAAACCTGTTGGTTAATTGGTGCTCCTCCATAGGCAACAACCACCCTGACACCTGTTTGATATGAAAATTTCCTAGCTTCCTCATGAATCTGAAACAGTAAGAAAAACTTTCAATTCTTATCACATGGACAGCCAGAAACTGTGAAGACACGATAGATAAGTTACTAAAACATACTTGAATTGAAAGCTCCCTAGTAGGAGATAAAATGAGAGCAAGTGGATAAACTGTATGTACACCACGGGGCGGTCTCTGTGCAGGTTGTCCCGTCATAATTCCACTGATGATTGGGAAACAGAAAGCAGCCGTCTTTCCAGAACCAGTTTGGGCACATGCCATCAAGTCCCGGCCCGCAAGGGAGATGGGAATAGCATGACGCTGCACAGGTGTTGGTTTCACGTATTTGCACCTCTGAATATTTTTATTAAGTGCATCACCCAAGTCAATATCAGCAAATGTATTCACAGGGGTCGGAACATTATCACCACTTGTCTCAACCGGAATATCTTCATATGCATCGAAGTTAATACCACTGTTTTCTTGCTCACTAAATGGCTGCTCTGTTTCTTCCTCTTCTCCAAAGGGGTTCACTTCTCGCACCCTCCCATCCCAACCACCACTTCTGCTGCCCCATCCACCACCTCGACCACCATTGCCACCATAGCCAGGTCCAGATCGACTATTGTCATTTCTGGGACCACCCCAACGAGATCCGCTGAACCCACCTCGATCATTGGCAGGCGGGCCAGTATAGGCTGGAGCAGGTGGGTCTGCTGAAGGAGGACGGTTACGCAGATGGGGGGGGACATAGGTGGACCGAGTAGGAGCAGCAGCCGTCCCAGCAACAGCATTGCTAACGGAAGAGCCAGAAGTTGCATTCTCAGCTGCAGAATTTGCAGCCAAATCTGCCCATGAAGTTCGCATAGTCGATACAACTAGGACAAAATTATCACTCCAACAGCCTTCAAAAAACAGATATAACCCTCGAAACCTATTTCAAAATTCTCCACAATTGAACCCCAGAAATTTCAATTGCAATCCCAATGAAAATCCAAATCAGCGCAAAAAATAAAACCCTGAAAAAACAAACACATGTAAACAAAAAATAAACAAATTAACTATACATATTCATCAATCAGGCCTCAAAACCGCAACAATGCATAATCATCAATTCAGAAATGCACAAGGCAACAGCAGCAACATAAACAACAATGCACACTAAGTCACAAAATAAAAAATTAAAAGCCAGAGTGACAAAGAAAACCCATTTCACCCCTGAAACCAATAACTAAATTTTCACTCACTTTCTCTTCCTTTCTGATATACATGTATATTCCCAGCAAGCAGACAGAACCTAATCAAATAAATGGAAGAAGAACAATCCCCGATCTATAATGCAACGAAAAAGCATAACCATAGACTCGACGCTAATGCAAGACAAAAGATTAGCATGCACAGTAGAGAGAAAGAGCGAAACAGGAGAGACCTGTACGGATGAACAAACCTGTAGCAGTAGAGGACGTGACGGAGGTTAGAAGAAGAAGAAAAAGATCTGAGAAACCCTAATGTTTTGTTGGTGCACGCAGACAAGAGGCAGCGCTTTAAGCCTAACAAAAATATCTTTTCTTTTCTTCAAAGCCAAAGCCGTTCCCTTCTCTCTCCTTCTAAATTTTTTTAATTTTAAAATAAATCTTTTATTACTATTTTGTGCGGTTTTTTTTGGAGGAGGAGGAGTTTTTCTTTGTTTTGGTTTTAAACGAATTTGAATTTTGCAGGAAAACAAAAGGAAAAAGAAAAAAATGTGAGAAAGAAAAGAAGGGTAAAGTCGAAATCCCAAAAATATTGCGGCTGGCGTGCTGTTAGAAGTTACAACGAGCGGTCTTAATATTCTATCTATCTATCTCATACCGAATATCTATCTATGCATTCTATTTTCATCCACCCCAAATTACGGTAACTTGCCTGAGTTACTGCGCCTTAAATTCTTACTGAATCTTTAATTACATGGGAAATTACATATAAGCCTTTGTCATTCCAAATATGAAACCAAATTCAAAGTCAATTTGGATAAGTATTTGGGGTTAATAAATTAGGATTAGAATATGTGTAGCGTTCTTTTGATAAAAAGGCAATATAATTTTATTAGACCAATAGGAAAAAAGATAGCAATATGGCATACTTCGGTAAAAACTTCCCCAGTGACTTGAGCCAGCTGAAAGCTGAAACGATATGGAGGGAATCACTCTTGAAAATAACTTTTATATAATCTCTTTTTATCGCCTTAGTTTCGCCGAATCTAGTATGATGACATCAAACACATAACTGGCCGTTAACCAACACAACTCTCATAAAGAGACTAAGAATACCCAACTAAGTTTATGGAATTATGAGAGAAAAAACAAACACAGATAACTCATAGAGTTTCTGGACTTTATTTAAAGCAACACCGACAAAAGGAAGAACAAACACAGTTAATCTTCCTCCGAGACATGACATAGAGAGCGTCACCTAGTCACTCTATGGCCCCAACGTGCCAATCAACAGTATGTATATCATGACCAAGCAACAACACCTCAAAGACCAACCTCACAAAATGAGGCACATTCAAAGCTATCCCAGATTTGTTGCAGGATTTGCCAAAAGAAGACTATATCGGCATAGATATGCCAAAAGTCAGAGAACTTCGAGGATCCGAGGGGAAAACCCCCTTGGATATGAAGCTTTCTCTCTCTCTTGGAATATGTGCAACATTTGATTCCATCTCATATAAGCAACAGAAAATAACCATTTAGATTATTGTTGAATGAAACTGAGACATCGGCAATTATAAAGACTAAAGACTAAACAAAAATAAAAGGTCATTTCTTTCATAACTAACAACATGTTTCAAAACCCATATAATCATTTCCAAGCAGCTAGATTATGTTGTTAGTATTTTTAATATTTGAAAACATGTATAAGGATAAATATGAAATTATTTTTGAAACTTCATGCATTGTGAAAAATATAGTTGGCATTAGTATACAAGTGCATGTCTTAGAGTTTGAGTCTCAATCTTAAGGTCTCGGGTAAATGATATAGGGGTCTTGGATTTGGCGTCCCTAATTTGAGTCACGATTCTTCAATTTAGTTTTGAATCTCAAATCAAACGTAGGGATCGTCATAAGAGTTGGTGAACCAATTGATTCAATTTTTAGTGAAAAATAAGTGATTCTTTTAATTGACTCATACAATCGGACTGACTTGTTTGTTTGGCTATAGTTTAAATTGGGTTCCCTTAATATCGAACTGACCTGAATAAACTTTTACCATGTGTATTCCTTGTGACATTTTCCTCCCAAACCCTAACACTAGCATACTTATATAGTCATTTTCTCAAACCATGGTTTATGGTTTGTGCCATGGGTTTGGTAAATTTGGAGTTCAAATCTCATATTGAGATCTTGGATCTCGAGTTAGCATATCAAGATGGATCTTAAGCATGGCAAAAGTAAAATCAACCTAAGGCTATAGTCTCTTGTTTACATCGTAAGTTAGGGTTGAGGTCCTATGTTGGGATCATATATTTGAATGAGTCTCACATTCTTGGGAAATGCAAAAAATTTAGGTATACGACACTTATAACTCGAGTGTTTTAAGAACTTTGGATATTTTAGAAAACACAATTCTTTGAGTAGTTTAGAATTATGTAACAAAACATTGTTTTTTAAAAAATCTGCCATGCACTTTTTTTTTCTTCTTATATTTGTTGGATTTTATTAATTTTAAAATGATAAAAAGAAAAACTATTTTTGGATCACTTACCCAATGGTAGGGAAATGTAATACTCAATACCTTTGCAATGGTGTGAGCTAAAATTTAATGTAGTTACACCAACCATATAAAAGAGAACAATTGTAAATAGTATTGAAAGTAAATGTCAAAACAAACTATATATATATATAGTAATTTTTAACTGAAATTAAAAAAGTATGATGTGGAATGCTTCGAATCCAAACCCTAAGCCTATTATAGGGCACTTATGATTTGATTAGGCTTGGATATTCATGTAACTCGACCTAGGACTTACAATTAAGTTTTTTAATCTTGGGTTAGCACTACGTAACTGGACCAACCCTAGAGCTATCTCAGCAAAATTTCATCAAGATGAAAATATATCAGTGGCTTTTGTCAAGATAGACCTACCCGATCGAGCTTTTTATATCCCGACGAACTTTGACGGGATAAACCTATCTTGGGAAATGTGTATCGCAATAGATCTTTCTCGGTGAAATGTTTTTGGGAATTTCGACAACAAACCACTTGTTAAAATCTATAGAAAATTTGGGATAAGTCCAAAATTGAGAATATAAGTTGGATTTAATCCTCGCATTTGTTGTCATTGATGTAAGTCCTTTGATTTTTCTGCCAAATAGGATTACATTCCTTTTTGGTATTTTATTATGTAGATCTTTTTTTTAATATTTAAATTATCTAGTTGTTCCTATTATACCCCTGAAGTATAAATCGTGTAAAAATTAATTTATAACACAATAATTATGAGATCTACAATAATTATGTAGATATATTAATAATAATAATTATTATTATTATATACTCTTGTAGATATATTATCCTATGGTGTAGGTATATTGTCCTATTGCCTGCTGCATATGTATATGTGGTTTTTCATATTTTCAAAAATGTGTAATAGTATTTTATGTACCTTTTTTTCTATAGGTAACATACAATTTTATTTTTGTATTTTTGTATCTGCCTTATAGGTAGTCTTCTAATTTATGTTCCTAACTTATAGATAACACAATTTATTAGTAAGTTTTTTTCATTGCTAATAATAACATTATTTACCTATATGTCAGGTACATAATTTCATGTGGGTGCTTGTCTGATTGATTGTCATAATATGTGGTTCTTTACTTATAATTGATTAAATTAGATAAATATTATCAAGGAAATAATTCAAAATTTAAATTCTGAAATTCAATCACGAGGAAATAATGCATTAATTTTAGATTTTTAATGTGTTTTCCTTATTGATTTCAAAGGGTAAAATCAACATAACAACAAAAGTAATAAATGTCAAATGACCTACATCTAAAACAAAAAAGAAGTTGACTAAACCCAATAACAACTAATCGTTTTGGACCTAGATCTAAGAAGCCCTAAAATCTACCTCAATATGTAGTCAACTAACTAAGGTTAGGTCTGGTTACGTTGTACTAACACTATATTGGGATCGAAACCCTAATTGTAAATCCTAAGGTCGATTTACGGGAGTATCCAAGCCTAATCGAGTCATAAGTGCCCTATAATAGGCTTATGGTTACGGTTCGAGGCTTGAGAACTGTTTGGAACAAGTTCGGAAGCTAGGGTTTTTGGTTCAAGACTTGGATTTAGGGTTTGGAGAGTAAAATCCATTTTTGGTAAAAAAAAACTTATCTAAAGTTGTTCCAAAAAAGTATGCAAGCATCAAACCCTAATCGTAAACCTATTATATGGCACTTAAGATTCGATTAGGCTTGGATACTCACGTAACTCAACCTAAGACTTTATGATTAAGGTTTCGATCTCAATCTTAGGTGAGTAGGATGTAACCGGACCTAACCTAGAAGTGTTGCGACGAATTTTCGTTGCAAGAGGTTTAGGGTTCGAGGCTTGAGAACAACTTTGGAACAAGTTCGGAAACTAGGTTTTTTGGTTCGAGACTCCGATTTAGGGTTTGGAGGCTAAAATCCAATTTTGGAATACTAAAATTAAAATTAAAATATTTTTGGGTACTTAAAATAATTTTCTAGGATATTTAAATAATCGAAACTATTTTTAAAATAACTTTGGAAATGAAAACTAATTTTTCAAGTCCACAAAATAATTCAAAATAATTAATTATTAAGTAATTTATGAAACTAATTAAAATATTAAAATACTAATTATTCACTGAAGAAATAATAACTAAAAGCTAATTACAAATTATATTAATTAAATAAAACTAAGATACTACTTAATTAAAAATATTAAGTAATTAACAAATGATTATTATTGAAAAAATATTAAGTAATTAGCTATACAAATGAAAATTTTGTCCCGAGGAAAATTAAAGTCCACACATTTTTTAAAATAATTAATTAATATTAATTAAATATTTTATGAAATTAATAATGTCAATTTACAACAAATACTTTTTTTAAAGCTAATTTTCCCCTAAACCATACAAAACTTGTCAATACATGTTAATTTTGTTTGTTTGTTGACACAAATGATAATCTAAATTACTCTCATTTAGTTAACCTATTCCATCATAAGGTTCCTAACAATTCCGTCCAAGAAACCATGAAGAATGTGGTTTTTTTTGTTTTTGTTTTTGTTTTTGCACAAGTGATATTGTAAATTATTATAATTTACAAAAATAGAGACTCAAACAAACTTGGGTATAATGAGACTGACATACTACTATAGCCAATCAATCTAACCCACATCGACAATGTGTGACGATTTATGTCATATCCCGGGATCACCTCCGTCGTAGCACGATATTGTTCGCTTTGGGCCCCCATCTCTGCCCTCACGGTTTTGTTTCTGGGAACTTACGAGCAACTTCCCAGTGGGTCACCCATCCTGGGATTGTTCTAGCCCCCAACTCGCTTAACTTCGGAGTTCCTACAACTCCAAAGCCAGTGAGCTCCCAAAAAGCCTCATGCTAGATGGATGCGAATGTGCACATATAAGGCATATCACTCCTTCTCCGTTGGTTGATGTGAGATCTTACCATTTAAGTTGTTTTGTTTCGATGACTAGGCACCTTTTGTATTTTTTTTTTCTTAATGCGAGGTACCTTTTGTATTTTGGAATTTAAAGTTGTTTTGTAATTTGGTTGGATTGAAAGTTTGAATATGAGTGTTGAGTAGTTACTTTATTTGTTGAAAAAACATCTCGCACTTGCGTTGATCCATGATTTACATCCACAATCTTAAATAACAACACACATATATACCTTGTCTCTCACGCGCCCTTCAAACCCACCCAATCAAAACTCCCACACGCTCGGCAGGGCAAAGCCCATGCATTGGTCCAATCATCACACGCGCGTAGCCCATCTACAATCCCATTTATCGTTTTAAACTCCCAAGACCAAAATAAAATATAAATATAAATATAAATTAAATCCAAAAAGAGAGTGCCAGAGAGTGAAAAAAGAAAAAGAAAGAAAAATTCAAAAGAACTAAAAAGCCTTGGTTTCTCCACCACCGCTCTCTCTCTCTCTCTCTCTCTCTCTCTGTGAGAAGTTCGAAGAAGAAAACGAAGAAGAAGAAGAGGAGGAGAAATCTAGGGTTTTCTACAGATCCAGGGTTTGGGCTTCGGAGGGCATCTTGATCTGTGAAAAACGGTGCGTTTCCGGGAAGAGGAAGTGAAGGAGGAACAGGATGGATGCGGTCCCTTCGAACTCACATGGGAACCTGGATGAGCAGATTGCTCAGCTCATGCAGTGCAAGCCCTTGTCCGAACCAGAGGTACCTCCGCTATTACTATTCACTATATTCATCATTTCAGTCCGTTGCCATTTCTGTTCTTTTCTTTATATATATATATATATGTTGGTTTGAATGTTATTGTGCGGGGATTTTGTGCTAAATTTTGGAAAATGAGACGGATCGGATTCTGAAATGTTAAGGCTTGAGTGGGCCAGATCGAGAAATCTCGTGCATTTCTTTGTTTGCAACTTTGGGCGTGATCTTTGAATTTAGCTTAACTAGGGTTCTCATGGGACCGATCTAGGGCTGTGATTCCTTATATCTTGGGGATCCATTGGAGGTTTTGCTTATTCACTGGTATGGATTTTCTCTAATATAAGATTTACTACCGAAATGGATAGTCTAAAGAAATGGTTGAAATTCTTGGTCGCACTGATTTATTCTGCTGTTAGACTTGGGTTCTTTGTCGGCAATGTGGGTCAGATCCCCTTTCCCGTGATAGCGTGGGTTCATGAACAGGAAAATAAAAATTGAGTGTCAAGGCCTTCAAATCCGAATCTTTCAACAGATTTAGAAACCTTTACGGATTTATGATTAACAAAGGCTTCTTGGAGTGCAATATGCTGAGTATGGTTTTGGCTAAATGGTTACAGTGTTGTTATATAAAATATTGTAACAAATTGTTCAGGAGCTATAATGACATCTTCCTCATTTCAGACACTACTGAGATCAATTGTTTTAAACCTCCTAAGTTTCTATTGCATACTTGGAGGAAAAGCTATACACCTGCTAGATAATGTACATGCTATTTATATTTTTTTGTTCTGCTTTTAGTTGGGAATTTTAAAGTAATATATCTATGCATCCATGCATCTGACCATTGATTTACCCAGTTTTCTTGGGGAGGGAGGGCTGTGTGGGTATATGTTTGCATAGATTGTTGGATTGCTTCTTGGATTTCAGAACGTTGGTACACCAGTCTTATTTGCTTTATTTGTTAGTGTGTGATGACAGTGATACCATCTTCATGAGGACTGCCTATTACTTTCAGGAGCTTATATCTGTTTTAATGTCATGCACATGTTTTGTAAGTTTGGATAAAGATAATTTTCACCACCCTCCATTAGATTAGATTGTTTATATTTAAGCTTTCATTTTTGGTTTTGCCGGAGCATTGTGATAGTTATCTTAGTGGACAACAATTCTCTTTATTGCTTGCTCAGTTGTCCAGCTTAAATTTGTTGAAAGACCTTATCTTATTATTGTGTTTTTGGAGTTTCTTTAAGCATATAGGCCTTTTCATCCTTCAATGTTCTAAAGTAATTGTCAACTTGATTTGTTTAATATAGGTAAGGGGGCTCTGTGAGAAGGCCAAGGAGATATTAATGGAAGAAAGCAATGTCCAGGTCCTTTTTATTGAATTCATTAATTTTAATTCCATGTGTATAATTTCTCTGAAGAATATTGATTAATATTGTTAACTTATGCATTAAGTTGCTTAAAACATGCACGCAACGAGTCACAAGTACATTTTGGTCGGGGGTTTGATATGAGAGATACCCTTATGTGTTGCTATCAAGGTTTGCATGAATAGCAAGTAAATGGTGAGAAAGGGGTTTTGGTGAGGAGGAGTTATACTTGTCCTTTGATGGTGAGTTTGTTAAGGAAAGAAAGGGAGGAATTTGGAGGGAGAGATTCAAAAGCTGAACCGTTTTGGAATGAAAGGTTTTAATTAATTTTATTGATGTGAATCCTTAGCAGAATAGTTAGGTTTTATTTGTTATAATAAAAGGGTATTATGCTAAAGATAACCGTATTTCCTTTCTTTCTTTTCTCTCTTTTGCATTTTGGCGGTTCATTCACATCTTTCTTTTTATTACGTCATACAGGTGTTGAGCTTATAATAATATTGACATGTCTTGAGGTACAAATAATCATTTTGGTTTTTATGTGTTGCAGCCTGTGAAAAGCCCTGTGACTATTTGTGGTGATATTCATGGACAATTCCATGATCTTGCCGAGCTTTTCCGCATTGGAGGAAAGGTATTTGTTTGATTTGAGCTATTTAGTTCTACTTAATGTAAATTCTGGACTTTTTAATGGAAGTGTTGTGGTTTTAAGAATCATATGTTTTGTATTTTCTGTACATGTGAGTTTGTAATGATATATTTTGTGATTAGTCTTTTTCATTTACTCTAAAAGTGTTTATGAGGTTCACTGAGAAGTAGTGAATCAAGTTTAAGTGTAAGTGTGAGGGATAATCAGCCTTGTATTGTTATCTGACTGATCTTTATGTGTGTTGTTTTCTGTTTGTAGTGTCCGGATACAAATTATTTGTTTATGGGAGATTATGTGGATCGTGGCTATTATTCAGTTGAAACAGTGACAGTAAGTATTAGTGTTTTTATTTCTGTTTTTTATCATTCAATAAGTTTAGTTGTAATTTTGGGGTTCTCCTCATGTTGGCACTAACAGATGAAGATATTTTGGAAACTCATGGACAAGAATTTGGTTAAATTTATGTGGTTTTGTTCAATATAACAAATTAAATTACAGTTATTAAGACCTTCAAATTTTACTTTAGGAGAGTTGGATATATGTTGAGCATGAGCTATGTGTTGCGTTAGTGGCCTTATACTTCAGAGCTTCCTGGATTCCAAGGTTGTACATGTCAAGATCATTGCCCTCCATTTTGGTTTGTATAGTTTAAAACTTGACAGAAGGTTGGGTCGGATAGAAAAATACTCCAAACCTGTTTTATCTCGATCTATGAACACCCTAGTTTATATGTTTCAGGGGGACTGGAAAAAATGTGTAATACATATAAAGACAATGAGACTGGACTTGAATTGGATTGCACTTAAGAAACATAATGTTCTTATATTGGGAATTTCCCATTTGCAACGATGTGCGATCTTGCTTTTTCACATCTGTTTATGTCATCATAACTTCTTTATCTTTTTATTCAGCTCTTGGTTGCCTTGAAGGTGCGTTATCCTCAACGTATTACTATCCTAAGAGGAAATCATGAAAGCCGTCAGGTATACTTTTTCTCTCCCTGCATTAAATATGGCATTATTGTTCATATCAGTTTGGCAGGATTTGCATGCTTGGTTTTTAATTTATCAAAATAGGATTCTCATTTTCCGAAGGGAACTGTTCATGTTGATTATGGCTTTATGTTTCCCCGTGCAGATTACTCAAGTTTATGGTTTTTATGATGAGTGCCTACGGAAGTGAGTTTCTTTAACATCTCTTGTTTTGTGGGGTCAATTTTGATACAATTAAGATCTTTGTATGGTTTGTGACTTCTCCAAGGACTCTCTTCTCCATTCGCCTAGGTTCAGGTCTAAAAAGTATATACATGTAAAGTTGTTCTTTTACATGTACTTTTGTTTAGAAAATTTTCATTATACTTTAGAAGTCAGTGTGGATTAAGGGAAGCAAAACTGAAATTATTTTTTGACGAGATTGTCCTTTAATTTTTAACCAAGGGTTCTTTCAGTGACTGGTAAGCCCTGTTTTGTGTATGTATATGCAGGCATGTAGTATATATACCCGTGAACTCATCTTCATATAGTATGGTCATAGCTGAAATTGCTATTATGCTAATTTGTGCTCTCTAGCCTTTCTGTGCTTCTTTTCATTTCCATAATCAACCATATATCATATTGTTCACTTATCATATTTGCATTTATAGGCTGGCTTTTCAGTATGCTTATATTTGATTTCATGATCATACTCTTTTACTGATTCAGGTGTATTGTGTCCAGTTGAATATACTTAAAAGTTATTAAAACTCTATAATATGAATCAGTTTTTGTAGTGTATCACTTCAATAATATTTTAGATGTACATTACCTTAAAAAATTTAACTTACTGTTGCTCCGGATCAGTTTTTGTAGTGTATCACTTCAACAATATTTTAGATGTACATTACCTTAAAAAAATTTAACTTACTGTTGCTCCGGATTAATCTCTTATGCCTCTGAAGTTGACTGTTGATCAGCCAACTAGTCTGCATTTTTCTGCTTAACAATTCCCTTGTCCTTCTCAATTGTATATATCTTATTTGTCAAGCTTGTAAAGGTAACCCATTCTTCTTCTATTTGCAGGTATGGTAATGCCAATGTTTGGAAGATCTTTACAGATTTATTTGACTATTTCCCTCTGACAGCATTGGTTAGTATAGTTATACATGACATATTTATGATGCTTAAATGGTCAATGTAGGTCAGTTGTTTAGGTTAGCAGTACACAACCGTGAACATTCTTGTTATTTGTATTGGTTGAAGATTTTCATTTTTGGGTGAAACCTTCTATTCCATTGCTACCAGTTCAATTGCAAGAGCCCCTCTAAAGCATTTTCTAATTTCTTACCTTTGTCAACCGTGTTGCAACATCAGCCTGAGTGCAAACTGACATTACTTTTACCACAACTTGTCACGTTGAACTACTTTGCATCTTTTGTGCCATATTTTGTATATCACCAAATCTAGCCTGTGACACAACCCTTAGTAATGTGGCCGTAGCTGTTGTAGGCATTAATGTAGCTTTGCAATGGTTGAAAATTGCTTTGCAATGATTAGAAGTTGATTTTATTTTTTTGTGCTATCAGGAAGTGATAGCGGTCTGGTTTCTTTGCTTGTTGCTAAATTTGAAAGCTTATACTTCACAATTTAATTTATCAACAACTTGTTAGAATGATTTAGGTATATGTAGAGTTTTACCCCCAATCGTTTGGCAACCATGTTGATTATTAGGCTACCTTTGCCATCTTTTCTTTTACACAATTAATTTTTTTTAAACTGTAAGTAGTTAAGGAAATCGTTCATTATATATTTTTTGTTGATAAACTCGGGTGCGGGTAAATAGTTTAATCATTTTCCCATATATTGACATATTTTCTTTTATTTGGTTGAAGGTTGAATCTGAAATTTTCTGCCTGCATGGTGGACTGTCTCCATCCATTGAAACCCTTGATAATATACGTAATTTTGACCGTGTACAAGAGGTTCCTCACGAGGGTCCTATGTGCGATCTTCTATGGTCTGATCCTGATGATCGCTGTGGTTGGGGTATCTCTCCCAGGGGTGCTGGATATACTTTTGGCCAGGTAGTTTATCTGCTCTTTTTTTTCCTTATTGGGGTTGATGGTTTGAAATTCAGTTGACTGGCCCTCTACAGTCCCGCCAGACTTTGCTGATCTGCTTCCTTTTGTTGCTTTAACAGGACATATCTGAGCAGTTCAATCATACAAATAACTTAAAGTTGATTGCTAGAGCACATCAGCTGGTCATGGAAGGATATAACTGGGGTCATGTGAGTATTTTACCCTCATTTTGTGGTTGTATTGGCAGATGGTTTATTTTGAGAAGGAAAGTTTGTGTAATTAGTTTGTTTATTTTATGGCAGGAACAAAAAGTCGTCACTATATTTAGTGCACCCAACTATTGTTATCGCTGTGGAAATATGGCATCCATCCTTGAAGTCGATGACTGCAAAGGTCACACATTCATTCAGGTTAGTCCCTCTTTTCCCCCTCCCCTCTTTGCCCCCTATCCACACTCGCAAACTCTGACACTAGAATATAAGTGATTGTTATAATTTATTGAATGATTAAACGTTGGGGTTGATGTATTACAGTTTGAGCCAGCTCCAAGGAGGGGAGAGCCAGATGTGACCCGAAGAACACCTGATTACTTCCTATAATGATACTGCCAAATCAGTTGCTGAATTACCTGCTGTGGTTGCCTGCTAGAAGGTTTATGTATCGAGGGCTCTACTTAACTCTAAGGTTATAGTTTCACAATAGTGGTCGGTTGTGGAAAATCGTGTAAGATTGGCAGGTGAGGGTTCCTTGGATTGTACTCGAGTCTCTGCAAAAGGAAGCATCCGAGGTGGCGACACAGTTGCAGCATATGTACCATTTCCAGCAAACAATGTGGCATCTTCTGTTCTGATTTTTTTTTTTTTTTTTTTAAATTTAATTTTTCTGTAGAAGGATGGTTTTTTTGGGGGTTGGTGATCTGTAGAGGGATGATGAGCTCACTTCCTATAATGGGTGCTTTATTATTTTTTACCCTTAGTAATGAATACAATGTTCTCCAATAGGTTTATTATTTAATTTTAATTTTTTTTTACCCAGAGTCTAATTCAATTTATAGTCTGGCAGTTCTCCCTTTTTTCTCCTTCACACAAACCATTACATTTCACTTTTCTCAACTTCAGTATTGTATCATACCAACACCGTGTACTTTTTAAGCCAGTCTGGCCTTCCCCATTCTAAGATTCTGAATTGTCTGCCAGGTGTACAAGCCTTAGGACCGCCATTTGGACGACTACAAGTAATCTTAATCTTGTTACCCATTAAAGATGTGCTTTCCATTAGATAGAGTAAAATAAAAATTATAAAATTGAAAATGAGATAGATGCGCTAACGTTAATAAGAAAAGTGTTTACATCTTTAAACAGTAAACATGTACAGAATTTACACACAGCTTTGTTACACGCAAAACATATTTCTCATTAATTTGATATAATTTCAGCCTTCTTCTTTCTTTCTCAAAACGATTTTGTACTCCTTACGTTCTTGTGCTGCTGGGAGAGCAAGCTACTTGTTGACAGAGATCTTGAGTATGCCAAAGGCAACATGAGAAGTTTCTTAGCTCTCCTTACATATGCTCTCTTTGTCAAGTTATCGTAATCGTTATCCTCAATCGCATCCAAGATGTTACGATAAATCAGTAGCGATGACCATACCTGCAAAACAAAAGTACATCATCATCATCAGAATAATAAACTTTTCTTTGTTGATGGATACACTATGTTTTTCAACCCACACAAGTTGGTTGAAAGCAGCATATATAAACGTCAAACAGGCAAAACAACACCACATTCGTTTTTGTTGTTTGTGTTTGTGTATTCTATTAGTTGACGTTTTCTTTGAAGTGCAATGGTTTGTTTTCTAGCCTCTGAAATGATCCACACCTTGGTTCTAGGTAACTGAATTGAACCTTCAACTGCTACGCAAGATGATTAAAAAAAATATAATTATGGAAGGAAGAGGTATATACCGGCCAACGGCTAGCCTTGTCAAGCTGAGAAGCTCCATCCTCTGCCAGGTTGAAATACAACCTTGCTCTTGTAATCTGTTCTTTCATGAACTCTCTCCACTGATCAGTCACCTTTCTTGAGAAAACGTCGTTATCGCCTAACCCGAACTGTGCTAGCTCATCTTGGGGAAGATAAACTCTCCCTCTCAAAGCACTAGAAAAAAAGAAGAACAGAAAAAATTGATCAAAGAGACAAAGTGAATGAAGAAACTGAAAATGATCAATTAGTACATGTTAAAGAAACCTACTCTTCCCCAACATCTCTAAGGATGTTTGTGAGTTGATTTCCAATGCCCAAATATAGTGCAGCATCATATGTGCTTTGAGCAGAAATCAGAGAATCTGGTGCAATTCCCATCACAGGAACACTCATTAGGCCGACCGTCCCTGCCACGTAGTAGCAGTAAAGATAAAGCTCTTGAAAATTCTGGTAACGACATTTTCTTGTGTCCATTCTCATACCCTCGATCATGTCCCTGAAAGGCTTTGGTCACAACAAGGATATTCTATCAGATGAAAATGGCTGCTACCACTTTTACAAGGAATCATTTTCTTGAATTTAATGGGATATCCTCTAAGCACCCACCTTGATGTCCAAGGGGAAACTGAAAACTGTGTGTGTTAATGCAGCATCAAGCATGTCGTAAGGCCGTCCTTCGAAAATTTCTTGCAGCCTCTCTTCCCATCTATCAAGAACTTCAGAGCTCATGTAGACAGAATTGGGGCCATCCACCAGTTCATCTGTTCTTCTACACCAAACTGCATTCGATTTCCAAAAGATTAAACTTATAGTTGCTTATTTACATTACAAACATATTAACTTCCCCTTTTATTTTCATTTATGAACATGATTTTTCTTCCAACACTGGCTACTATATATGAACTTGAAGTTATAATTCTTACCATAGATTGCCCATATTGCCTTTTGACGCTCCTCTGTCATTAGTAAAGTGCCTGCATCAAGAGAGTGCACCAGAATTGAATCTCATATTCATGAAAAAAGTGATCACTAATTAGAATGCAGTTAAAAAAATTTGTTGGGAAGAAAAAATAAGGGTAATGAAGTTGGACCTAGATAGAATGTCTTAGCATATTCTGCACAAATGTTCCTGCACCTTTCATATGCTTCTTCAAGAAAGCTAGGACAGAACTGTGGCTTTCTGCGGGCGCCTTCTCTGTCCATGCTGTAAGTCTGAGACTGCCTTTGAACAATTTCTTGTACATGTAAATCAGCAATAGGAATGCCTTGTATTGATAACTCAGGAAAAACAGGTCTGCTTCTTTGCTTGGGAGCTGGAATCACTTCAGCTCTTGTTGCTGTGACCATGGATTTTCGATGTCGAATTCCATTGCTCTCTCCAATGTAAGTCTTTGCTGCAAGGGAAAATGTTGAACACATTTGGCAGTTCTTTTACTTCTTTACCCAAACAACAAAAAAAAAAAAAAAAAAAAAAAGGTCTAGAAAGAAAGATTGAAAATATGAAATAATGTATGAACACCTCCTCTGCATTTAAATACCTCTCTTTCATGTGGTATCCTACTGTAGCTAGGAGATTTGGATGTACTTTGTTGACTGTTATGCAGGTCTGGCCCACTAGTGCAACGGCCTTGGATATTATGTTCAAGACTTTTTTACCTCAATTTATTTACAAATGTTACATTTTTTTGTATGGTAATTTTGAAAGGCCAAAATATGTTTCTGATAAGTTTTACCTCTTTCTGGTTTAAAATAAAAAGTTATGGTAGATAATACAGTGTCAACTAACAAACATAACTTAAATACAAAAACCTTGTTGGGTGGGAGGAAGTGACGTGTTTTACAAAGTGGAAGTGTTGTCTTTAAGCTTATCTACCCAAGCATTGTTGCAGACTGTCTTGTTGTGTAATCTCATAATAGAATCTTCATCAGCATAAGATACCCCTTTAATCTCCTTGGTGCTTTTTTTGGTGTTTTGTCCTGGAGTGATGTTTAGATTTAGGGTGCTTACGTGGAAGAGATTCCCACACTAGTTAAATAAACATGTGTAAAAAACAATGATGAAACAGATCAAATTGTTGTCATTTTGTATGAGAAGTATGCTAAAGTAGGCCTGGAAAATACTTCATTATAATTGCTAAACACCTCCTGACATTGGAGATAAAAAACAATGAGAGGTTTGGCCAATGGGGTGTTAGTTGGATTGGTCCAGGCTTTGGTGTGCTCCCAAGTGGTCTTGGATTCAAACTCCCATGGTACGCGTGTGTGTGAGTTTTCCCCCTCCTAATTTTCCCAAAAAAAAAAAGAAAAAAAAAAAGAAAAAAGGGGATAAGTGACAAAATTGACCATGTAGTTCTTTCTTTTGGCCAGTTATTGACTTGGGATATAACACTTTTAACTTTGCATGGGGAAGATTGAATTGGAGATCATCTTAAGATTTCAGATGTCAAGATGCAGGGCTTTCATTTCAAAATCGTTGCAAAACAGATACATAATATTTTCATATTTCAAAATCTAGCTTTCAATTTTTCTCCACTTTTGTTGACAATGCTGAAACAGAGCATTAATAATTTTTTGCTAGCTGGAGGAAAGGGGAACAACCAGGGCCTGGCCTTGCTGTCATGGCCATGGCAGCAAAGGTTCCACAACAATATGTATTCTCTTTGGGGAGCACATATATTGGAATTGGGAAAGATCACATATAAAATAATGTTGGATCTCAAATCTGTCCAATATCAAAGTATTATTTGCTCATGAAATGGCATGAGTTGATCCAGAATTTTCTGGGGGGTGGAGAGGTTATGGGACACAATGAAGATAAATTAAAGCAAGAAGTTGATGCATAACAGCGCTGTTGTATGCTGATGAAGTAACATATAAAATAACTGTTAAAAAATAATGCAATCTTTGACTGATGAAACACATCTTCCATGCATGTGCATCTTCATTAACTTAATATTGACATGGAGAACAACGTGTTTCCATGACATGTTTCACTTCTTTTGTCGGAAGAAACAAGTTTGGTTTTATATTTGATGTACCGATCGAGCAACTTTACGTTGGCCAGATGAAAACAAGTGGGTAAAAAAAGAGTTCAACGGAGAATTCTAAGAACAGAACAATTTTCGTTCTATTAACTTTAATGATGTGTTACTTGAGTGTAATAATCTGCAGCTCTTTTTCCTAATACATACAATACAGCTGGGTTGTCTCCATTGAAGGTCCTATACAAGTTTGTAAATCTTTCCACCTCTCTCGTTCTTCCTCAAAGTGGAAACAGAGATGATATATCACTCGTTTATCTTTAGACTAATTCGCATGGGCTTAACTGCTGCCAATACCACAGCAACTTTACATGCAAGAAATCCGATCATCCCAGCCATGAGTTCCTTAGGTGTGAATTCCATGGGGGCACCCCCCGAGCCATACTTCACTGTGAATAAAGCAAAACCAATCGCCAATGCAAGAACAAATATTCGGCCCTTAGATCCTCCAAAGATTTGGTTGGGCCTTCCTGTGTTACTGGAAGTCAATTCTGGAGCAGGTAATCCATCAACAGACCTTTGCAGTAGCAGCAGATACAAGAACCCGCCAATCCCACCAGTTAAAAACGCAAAACTCACCTCTTCCCCCGCTGAGAAGGATGCGACTGATGTACCAACAAAGATCAGCATGGCATCGTAAAGTAGCAAAGATAACTTCAAATCTTCATATTCTCTCATGGTTTCCTCGTTTGATATCCCACGGCCCACAAGCATAGTTGATTCAGGGATGCTTTTATTGAAGACAGTGAAAGGGTCAACCCCAGATAGCTTGGTGACAAGGCAAGGTCTAAGTTCCACCATGGAACTATCACTTCCCTCCCCCAGCAAGATATCATCAACCTCAAAGTTGTAATTGAAACCAATATACTGAAGTTTTTCTCCATCTTTTTCCTCCAAAGAACATTGTTGCCCACAAATAACGGTCAAGCTCACACTTCCTAACCTCCATTGGCCTGACCTTGGAGGGTTTAAAGAACAATTGTTAGCATGATTTGGTCAAACATGGGTAAAGCCAGTTTTTTTAGCTCACACTTTCTGATTCTACAGAAATTGAACTAGTACACATATATATAGAGACAGGACTACAAATAATGAATCTGCTATTATAAAAGTGTTCAGCGGCTTATAGCCTTATACTTGGCCTCCAGATGCTAAACTAATTCTAGTAAAGACTACCTGATTCAAGACTGATCCAAACGGCTTCAACTTTTCCAAGTTTAGGTCCCTCAAAGGTGAACTCATCAACAGAACCTCGTTGAAAGTGAAGTATGCCATCCTCTGACTCTGTAGAATGATCTGTTATCAAACTCGAGGGCATCCTCTGTAATATGGAATCACCGTTTTCGTCTATCACACAAAGGAGGATTCCAGCATTCAAGTCAGAGAGACTTGAGCCATAAACATTACTAGTACCTAACTTAACCTTACATAGAGACTGAGATCCATCATCACTTAAAGATGAGAAAGCCTTTACCACTGAGTTATCTGTGCAGACTTTCACTTCTGTAGCTGGCAAGAGACGTGAAGGCTTTGCATAGCCCTTTAAATCTAAAGATAAAAAGGGAGAACTTTTAGCTTATTGAAAAATTAATAGAATCTAATGTGGAAACATATAGAAAACAAACGATGTATGCAGTTAGCCGGCCACACTGGTGAGAAATTTACAACATTTATGCCTACATACATGAAACTTGCCACTTGTATTCATGAAACCTGTCCATAGTGGGAGCAAGTAGCTTACAAACCTACATCCATCCGAGGTACCAAGTTTGTATTCCCTCTCCTCCAATGTCATTTGATTATTTGAAAAACCAAATATAGGTACATATTTGACAAAAGTTAATTACTTTAAAATTTCACAGGCATTCAATAATTCCAACTTAGATTTGTAATGGATTTGATACAACCAAAATGAAACCAGCTTTTGAGTTAATTATTATCCTATGATTAATCTCTCTCTCTCTCTCTCTCTCTCTCTCTCTCTCTCTCTCTCTCTCTCTCACACACACACACACACACACACACACACACACAGACAAACGCTTATATATATGAGATTCAGATTCGACCAAAAAAAAAAAAAAATATGATTCAGCTTCGTAAGAAAATAAAATATGCTAGTTGAAAGTTTTGAAATGATGAGTACACGTCTGACAGAAGGGGTGAATTACTTAAAGAGCAGGGCAAAATCATAATAATAAAATCATGGCTTTCAACCATCTTTGTCTTTAAATTCGAAAAACGCAAAGAAATTATTAGCGCCAGTGCCAAAAAGCAACAGTGCAGCTGAATATAGAAGGGTTTTTTCAATCCTTCTTCATAACTTTTCCTGGGTTTTCTCAGATACCAAATAAAGAAGTTATCTTTCTTCAAATGAAGGAATCCCAAGCAAGTGGCAAAGGATTGGATGGGTGTACCTCGGAAATCCGAGTGTTTGGAATGGATTTTCTGAAGTCGCCCAGTTGGTTTGTGAAGGTGAAACCTTTGGCTGTGAAATGGCTTTTCTGGGTTCCTTTTTCTTCTCCATCGAAAGCTGTGATTTGTTGCAGAGATTGCATGCGTCAGAGAAATGGACTCCATTGCTGCAGTTTCAGATATACGCTGAGACACAATGAATAGAGTTTGTATAGAGACTCTGTGGCACTCGGCAGTCTCATAAAATTTCTTTTATTTTTATTTTTTCTGGCACTCTGTTTTTCAGTGATAAACGTATTCTAGATATTTTGATATCATCTGCGTTTGTAGTCCAACGGTTAGGATAATTGCCTTCCAAGCAATAGACCCGGGTTCGACTCCCGGCAGACGCATTTCTCCTTTTTATTTTGAACATCTTATTCTTAAGTGAAATACACAAAACAACCACATTTTCTAAATTGTTTTGTACTATTTTTTCCTCTCAATATTATTGTATGCTTTTTATTTATTTATTTTATAACATAGGTATTACTGATCCGCAGGTATTTGTCTACATTGTTTTGGTTGATGGGTGTTGTGGGGAGTTGATATACATCTAAGCAAGCTCTGATCACATCCTGTTTTAGAATCTTGGTATGAATCTTTGGTGCCAGAGTTGGCCAGCCAGGGGGGCAAGTGATAATTCTCAGAGATCTATTAGGTCAATTTGATTCCTAGAGTGCAAGCAACTGAATGAGACATGTATACAATAATCATAAAAAGGTGATCAAGCAGAGATTGGTATGGTATAGCTCTGTTCTTGGTAATTTGACAGATGTAATTTCAGCTTCTTTATCAAGAGGACTTTACATAATCACATTAATTTGCTAGCTTGAACGACTTTTATTACTGAGAGATAAGATATGAAGAAGCTTTTGTTAGTCAGAGGCTATCCTCATATTTGAATTCAAACTCATGATATTGTGTTTATGTTGGTACCAATTTGGTGTCATGGAGCTGTAAAAAGCAGAAAACAGTATCCCGGTCAAGCACAGAAGCTGAGTACCGTCAACTGGCGTATACTGCGGCTGAATTGTCATGGCTTCGCTCGTTGTTTCATGATTTGCAGTTGCCCTTATCCAGACCCACTATTTGGTGTGATAACATCTCCTCGATTTCTCTTGCTTCCAATCCCGTGTTTCACTGTCGCACCAAACATCTTGAGGTGGACTATCATTATGTTAGGGAAAAGGTCATTTGAGGTGAGCTTGCTGTTAATTTCATTTGTTTTCTGGACCAGTTGGCTGATTTGTTTAGCAAAGGCTTGTCCTCTGCTCGTTTCAAATTGTTGGTGTCCAAGCTTCCAGTTGTGTCTCGTGCTGTTAGCTTGCTGGGGGATGTTAGTCAGAGGCTATCCTCAGATTTGAATTCAAACTCATGATATTGTTTGTACGTTTCACAGTTTGAAAGTCTGTTGTATTTGTATTTTAAATTCTGATACAAGGATTGCCTTATCAAGAAGGAGTCCTATCTTATCTATGTAACCAGCTCTTGTAATTTGTTTATAAATACAACTCTCCATCACACTGATGGATCATTCAGCTAAACCTACTTTCTTGAGTAAACATAAATCTTACAGCTTTGTGTTTATAGAGATGGATCTTCTGTATGTCAAAGGCAGCATGAGAAGTTTCTTAGCTCTCCCTACATATGCTTTCTTCATCAAGTCATCATAATCGTTGTCTTGTCTTCAATAGCATCCAAGATGCCATCAATAACGCTGACCACACCGGCGAAACCATTGCAGATCATTACAAGAAAACAACCATTCCTGCACGTAGGAGGACAATAGGGTTTATTTATTTATTTATGAACAAATTAAATTACTCAGCAACAGCTGCAACACAACTGCAATGCTGCAAATAAATTCATTATTGTAGTGTTTGTCTTTAAGAGACATTTTTATCTAGTTTTACCTTTGTATTTTATCAAGTAGTATGATCTGTGTTCTAGTATTCGAAATGATCTGGCCTTGTGGCAGATAGGAATGGGAACAATTTTCTGGTGCCATTACCATTCCTTCTTTCAAGTTATGGTTCTATATTGTGCCTTCACTATTAAGCAAGATCAATAGCAATGCTTTAATGCACATATGGTGTCAAAATGTAAAGAGGTATATACCGGCCAACGGCTAGCCTTGCAAAGCTGAGAAACTCCCTCCTCTGCCAGGTTGAAATATATCCTAGCTCTTGCAATCTGTTCTTTCATGAACTCTCTCCATCGATCAGTTATTTCTTGAAAAAACATCTTCATCGGATAACCCAAATTGTGCAAGCTCCACTTGGGGAAGATAAACTCTCCCATTCGTAGCACTAGGAAAAAAAGATAACCGGAAAATATGTCAGAGAGATGAAGTGAGTGAAGAAATTAAAAATGACTGTGTTTTATAGAGTACATATTAAAGAAGCTTAGCTTACCCCTCCTCAACGTCTCTAAAAGGATGTTGGTTAGTTGATTTGCAATGCCTAAATAAATTGCAGCTTCATATACACCTTGAGCAGAAAACACAGAATCTGGTGCAATTCCCATAACAGTAAATACTCATTGAGCCAACCGTCCCAGCCCCGCCATAGTAACAGTAAAGGTAAAGTTCTTGAAAATTCTGGTACCAAAATTTTCTTGTGTCCATTCACCCTTGATAAAGTCTCTAATAGGCCATATGATCAGACAATGGAATTCTATGAGATGGGATATACATTGCATGCTTGGAAAAGAATTCATATTCAAGCTTATATCATTCAAAACTTGAAAAAGAGTAGCAATTAGTAGCGTTTGATCGAACACATAAGCACCGTGCGGCTATACTTTTTTTTGAAAAATTAGGAAAAAAACCCAGTATAGCCGACCGGCTATACTGTTTCTTTAATAAAAAAATTTAAAAACCCAGTATATCCGAGCGGCTATACTATTTCTTTAACGTGGGGGGAAACCGTGTATAGCCGCGCGAAAAATTGGTAAAACCCAAGTATAGCCATGCGAAATACTATTTCTTTTAAAAAATTTGGAAAAATTCGAGTATAGCCTATCGGCTATACTATTTCTTTTTGAAATATTTTTTAAAACCTCGTATAGCCGAGCCGTTTGGCTATACTACATCTTCTACAAAAAAAAGGGGAAAACCCCTGCATAGCCGCGCGGCTATACTATCGCTTTTACAAAGTGGAAAAACCGACTATAGCCGGCCGGCTATACTGTTCTTTTTAAAAAAGTGGGAAAAACCTAGTTCTTTTAAAAAGTTTGGGCAAATCCGAGTATAGCCGTGCGGCAATAATATTTCTTTTTGAAAAATTAGGGAACAAACTTAGTATAGCCGTGCGGCGATACTTTTCTTTTATTAAAAATTGGAAAAACTCAGTATAGCTACGCGGCAATACTATTTCTTTTTGAAAAATTAGGGAGCCGATCAGCTATACTGTTTCTTTTATAAAAAAAAATTGGAAAAAAAACCCAGCATAGCCGGTCGGCTGTACTATTTCTTTCTAAAATACTCTATAAATAGAATATCAAATAGTATAGCTGTGCGACAATACTCTATAAATAGAATATCTAACAGTATAGCCGCACGGCTGGACTCTATAAATGGAATGTATTAAAGAGTATAGCCGAATATAAACAGAATATTCTAAACGTATAGCCGTTCGGCTATACTATAAATATAATATGTTAAAAGTATAGCCGTGCGGCTATACTATTTTAAACCGTACCACACTCCCAGCCTCCACCATCTTCTTCATCATTGTCATCATCGTCGTAAAATTCCGAAGAATTATTGTCTGATCTCAAAACTGGATGAAATTCTAAAGAGTTGTGGGAGAAATTCAGAGCAGGGTTTGTTGTTGTTGTCTTGCTAATAGTAACACTCGTCAAGTCTCCAAATTGGCGATGGCGTGCTACAAGCCCCTCCTATTTTCCCCATCAATACACCGCGTTTCAACTTTTTCACCATTGATGATCCTAGCGGCCGCCTAGTGACCGCCTAGCACCCGCCTATACCTCCTAGACCGCTTAGTGCCTGCCTAGCGACCGCCTAGACCTCCTAGCGCCCGCCTAGTGACCGCCTAGACTGCCTAGCCCGCCTAGGCCATTTATTCCGTAATATTGACAATATGAGTGAGTGTGTTCAAGGATTTAACTTGTAAAGAAGATTTCCGAACAACAACAAATAACCCAGAGAAGTTTCATGGAGTTATCACAATGGTGGCTCTTGGCCAAGTAAGTCTCATGGAGATGGTGTTATCACAATGTGCTATTTGCATTAGCTCTTTATCTTTTCTGTTCTTTTTGTTCATGTCTTGTTTTGATTTGTCTCTGTGCTATGTTTATTCATTTTAGCACCTCTAGTAGTCATTTTCACCATTAAAGTATAAAGGTTTTTGCTTAAATATCGGTGGCTCAAGGCTGTTTTGTTAGTTTCCGTTGATATGTAAATCTTTCGGATAATGTCCCCTGTGTCTATTTGCTCGATATTACAATTTGCAGTTCTATTTTTCTACTTGAAGACTAGTGCTAGTTCTATTTGACTGAGACCTTTCAATTACATTTCATGAACATTAGTACCCACTTTATGTGAGTAGGCTAGTTATTGTTTTTATTTAGTAAACTAGGCTACAAGCACTACTTACCTGACATAGTATCTTTTATTTTAAACATCTTTATTTGCTGATTGTAACCACTTTTCCAATCGAAATCTTCGGGTATATCAATGTTGTGGGATACATTTCTGAATGTAATTTGGGAAAGCGTGCCAAATGGTTGTGCTATTCATGATATTTTGATGCTTGTTCACAGAATTCTGACTTATGTGTTTGTTCTAAAACAATTGGTTAATGTTGTTGCATCTGTCTTGTAGCACTGCTGTGGTTGCTTACTACAGCATGTATCAGGACGGGGAGGCCTCAGACTGCTAAGAGAGCAATTGAACAGGTGGAGCAACGGCTCTCAAAAGAAGGGTGGCCAGAATACTATGACGGCAAGGCAGGGAGATATGTCAGGAAGCAAGCGAGGAAGTACAAGACCTGGAGCATCTCAGGATATCTGGTAGCTAAACTGATGATCGAGAACCCAGCCAATCTTTCACTAATCCCTCTTGAAGAGGACAAGAAGATAGCCAAGCCAAGGCTCACCCGCTCCGCTTCCTTTTGAGTCAAACCAGTGGCAGCAGCATACATGATGCATTACAGGTATATGAGATTTCTCTTTACCCATGAATGCCGGAGGGAAACTAGCTGATTAAGCTGATTGAGTTGCAGTTTTGTGATTCATTAACATAATTTGCTTGTATGCTACTGAGATATACAGCCCATGCATTTTCCTTTCCAGTTTCTTAATATCTGGTTTTGAATAGTAAATGGTCTATAGGCATTTTGGAAAGTAATGCAACATGGCCGTTGTTCTGCTTACCAATTATTTGGCTAAGTATTTCAAGCTTTTATGGTTGGAATTTGCCTCCTATTTTCCTGCCAAATTCAGTTTGATAGGTGTGCAAATATTTTTCTTTGTGTTGATAAAATTATTTTTACAAATGTGCCAAATTGTGATTTGGGGAAATAAGTAATGTGAGAAACAATATATATTCAAAAGGCTTGTAGCTCAAGTGGTTAAGACAAGTTCAGATTTGTTTTCCTCTCAATATATAGACAGGGGCAAAAATAACTATATATAATGACTCTTAAAAGACCTCGACCCTCAAGTTCAGATTTGAACTAGTGTCAAAGTCTGTACTTTTACTCTTTGGCAGCTGATTATGGCTTTGAGCCCAATGCTCTCGACCCTGTATGTTCTTTGTTCTTCAGGTGATTTCTTTCTGTAAAATTACTACTGGATCTTGTTAAGAAATGGTAGGGAGAAAATGAAAATTAGTCTTGGGGTTACAATTTTCTCTTCTTGTTTGCACTTTTAGTTCAAAATTTTGGGGTCTTTAGATTTTGGGCTTGAACTTGAGTTGCTAGTTGTGGACCAAATTTGGGTTATGTGATTTGAACTGATTTTGTTATACGACGTCTCTCCCGTTGCCATATCTCATTATCAAAATGATAATGTGAACCAGTTTGTGTAGTGGACTGCTTGTAGGAGTGTTCATGAAACTAGAACTATATGATGCTCAATGGAACAGTGACAAAATTTCCAAGTTAGAATTTAGAAATAGGTGCAGACATGAAAGGAGTTCATTATTGCAAAGTACCTTGCCTGCTAGAGGTGCTGTTGATTGTCTTTTTTAAAAATTTGTTGTTTCTGTCTGTAAGGATAGCATCTTGGCCTTTGAAACAGATCATGGCAAAGATTAGTGCTGAGGTATTATTAGGTAGTTAAAGATTAGATTGTTTATCGTAAAGCATGTTTTGTCTCACCATCTATATTATAAGGCAGGATGCCTTTAGCTGAGCCGAGATTCTTCTCTGTGTTCATGTTCCTTTTTCCTATGTCTTAGAAAACTTTCAATTTCTTCATTGGTAATTGGCCATTGTCATAGGTTTTTTTGATAGATATCGGTTTTGTTGAATAATTTCTGTACTTGATGTACGTTAAGTGTTTCCACATGAATTTACCAGCTGTTAAAATATGTACTTTGTAATATTATGTGTATGTGCATGGAAGTTGTCAATCTTGTGATGGATTATAGTTTAAAGTACAAACGAACCCTTTCTGACAAGTGACAACAATTTCCAAGAAACTAGCATGCTCAATACAAACTGCAGAAAGATTGAGTATAATAACTTCATACATTTTGACAGCTTTTGTTTCATGCCACATGAACCGACTTATATAGGCAACTAGCCTTCCAATCCAACCACCAAGATCAAAAGCAAAAGACTATCATTCATCCCTTTAGTTTTCCTCATTTACTTTCAAGTCTCTGGTGGCCCTTATGGCACAGAGACCATTGTTGGCTCCGGAGGGCCTTTCTTCGCCATCCTTGGATTTTATTTGGAGCATCCCTGAGGCCCTTGTCACTGCCGCGCTGGCCACCGCCTTTCCAGGCAACGGTGGCTTTGTCATATGGACTCACCAAGCCTTTGGTCCCTTCTGGGGCTTCCTTGTTGGTTTCTGGAAGTTTCTTATTGCTGTCATGAACTAATCTTCCTACCCAGTTCTCTGTATAGACTACATTGATCCAATAGTGCCAACTCCTTCTCACACTTGCCTCACTATTTAGTTATCTCTGTTTCAACCATGTTGCTCTCTGTTCTCAACTTCATTGGTTTGCCTGCTGTAGGCTGTGCCGCAATATCTTTGGGGGTTTTTATCATACTTGCCATTCTTAGTAATTTCTATTTTTGCAAAACCCAGTATAGCCGGGCGGCTATACTATTTATTTATTTTTTAAAATTAGGCACCAACCCAGTATAGCCGACATGTCTATACTGTTTCTTTAATAAAAAATTGAAAAAAACTCTAGTATAGCCGTCCGGCTGTACTATTTCATTTTAAAATATTGGAAAAACCCGAGTTTAGCAGCGCCGCCATTTTATTTCTTTTATAAAAAATTGGAAAACCCCCAATATGGCCTCGTTTTTAAGGAAAAAAAAAATTGGAAAACCCGTAGTATAGCCGAGCGGCTATACTATATAATATAAAATAATAATAAAAAAAGACAATGCATATATTTGACAAAATATAATTAAAAAATAATGAAAAAACCCTTGTCTCTTTCTCATCCTCAGCATGCTACTCCTCCGTTTTCCTAGGCCCCAAATTTGAAGTCAGACGCAAGTTGAAACACACAATGAAGGAAAACAAAAAAACAAAAAACTCTGCATCATATTTTTTGTCAAAAAATAAAAAAGAAATCAATTCACTAGGATTTATAAAAATAGTTTGGACATTTAAATATCGTTGCGTTGTAGTCCAACGGTTAGGATAATTGCCTTCCAAGCAATAGACCCGAGTTCGACTCCCGGCAGACGCATTTCTCCTTTTCATTTTGAACATCTTATTCTTAAGTGAAATACACAAAACAACCACATTGTCTAACACAGAGAGAGAGGCTTACTTTTTTGGTTTTTTTTTTTTTTGGTTTTTAATGTTTTATTTATATTTTAATCAATTTAAAATTAATAAAAATTAAAAAATATGGAACCCACAGTGCCACGTAGGCAACTAACAGAAATCTGATGGAAATCCTAACGGCGGAACCACATTGTAGCAAATTTAAAGTCGTTTTATGTATTGTAAAAATTAAAAAGGTAAGAACTAACATGTCTTAAGGGTGTAATCACAAAGTACTAAAGTGTAATAACCCTAGATTTTAAGCATACATTTAACGTGCAGTCACCCTTGATAAAGTCTCTAATAGGCTATATGATCAGACAACGGTATTCTATGAGATGGGATATACATTGCATGCTTGGACAAGAATTTATATTCAAGCTTATATCATTGAAAAACTTGAAAAAGAGTAGCAATTAGTAGCGTTCGATCGAACACATAAGCATCTTGATGTCCAATGGGAAATTGGGAACGGTATGAGTCAGTACAGCATCACGCATGTCATGGGGGTGTCCTTCAAAAATGTCTTGTCATGACATGACCATTCAAAATATAATATATAACACCATTTTGAAAGTCAAATTTGTCCCCAAAAAATCAAAGTAGATGACAAAAAAGTTAAATGAAACAACAACGAAATATTTGACTAACGAAACAAATCTTCCATGGAAAACATGCTTACATTACATTTGGATGTTCTCAATTATATAACAAATCTCCCTCTCCAATAACGATTGTATAATAAATAAAAACTATGTCCGTAGTAGGAGTTTTTACTTCCAGTGATTAAAAATAGCCCCACATTTTTAAAGAAGGGGAAAATATATATAGCCACTCGACTATACTATTTTTTTAAAAAGAATTTAGAAAAATACGAGTGTAGCAGGGGCCCTATACTATTTTAAAACAATTTGGAAAAATCTGAGTCGGCTATACTATTTCTTTTTGAGAAATTAGGAAAGAACCCCGTATAGCCAGCCGGCTATACTATTTCTTTTATAAAAAATTGAAAAAAAACCCAAGATAGCCATGCAGCTCTACTATTTCTTTTTTCAAAAGTTGGGGAAAACCGAGTACAACTATTTCTTTTAGAAAAAATGGAAAAAAGTTGGAAAAGCCAGTATAGCCGTGCGGCTAAACTATTTTTTTTTAAAAAGTTGGGAAAGCTGAGTATAGCCGAACGGCTATACCATTTCTGTTACAAAAAATTGGGAAAAGCCCAGTGTAGCAGTGAGAAATACTATTTATTTTTTTAAAAAAGGAAAAAAAAAAAGGATATTGCCGCGCGGCTATGCTATTTCTTTTGTAAAAAATTGAAAAAAACAAGTATAGCCAATCGGCTATACGATTTCTTATTTAAAAAATTGGAAAACCCAAGTATAGCCGAACGGCTATACCATTTATTTTTAAAAAATTGGAAAAACCGAGTATAGCCGCGCTGCTATTCTATTTCTTTTATAAAAAATGGGAAAAAAAACGTAATACAACCTCGCTTTTAAACAATATTTAAAAAACCATAGTACAGCCGAGCGGCTATACTGAGTTATACTATTTCTTTTATAAAAAAATTGTAAAAAAACCCAGTATAGTCTTTTTTTAAAAGAAAGTGGGGGAAAACCGAGTATAGCCTACCGGCCATACTATTTCTTTTATATTAAAAAAATGGAAAAATCCGAGCACGGCTATACTATTTCTTGTACAAAAAAATGGAAAAACCCCGGTATAGCCTTTCAGCTATACTACTTCTTTCAAAAAGTGGGAAAACCCGAGTATAGCCTTTCGGCTATACTCTTTCTTTTATAAAAAAAAATTTTAAAAACCCAGTATAGCCGGTCGGCTGTACTATTTCTCTTTAAAAAGTTGGAAAAACCGCATATAGCTGCACGGCTATACTATTTCTGTTATAAAAAAATTGGGAGAACACAAGTGTAACCATGAAAAATATTATTTCTTTTTTTAAAAAATGCGAAAAAAAACTGAGTATAGCTGTGCGGCAATACTATTTCTTTTTGAAAAATTAGGCTTTTAATAAAAATTAGAAAACCGAGTATAGCCGCACGGCTGTATTATTTCTTTTTTTAAAAAATTGAAAAAAGAAGTATAGCCGCCTGGCTATACCGTTTATTTAAAAAGAATTATGAAAAATTGCGAGTATAGAAGGGCGCCTATACTGTTTAAAAAAATTTGAAATAATCCGAGCATAGCCTTGTGGCTATACTATTTCTTTTTGAGAAATTAGGGAAAATATACTATTTCTTTTTAAAAAGTGGGGAAAAACAGAGTAAATATTTCTTTTTAAAAAACCCTAGTATAGCCGCCCGGCTATACTAGTTAATAAAAAAAAAATAATGAAAAAAGGAAACTCTTAGTTGCATTTGTTTCAGGTCGTTAGTTTGAATATCGTTTGATAAATAAAATGCATATATTTGACAAAATATAATTACTTAAGAGATTTGAGAGGCAGCTAAGGCATTAAATCAAATTGAAACCATCTTTAAATAATTTTGTCTTCAAGTTCAGTCTTCAATAGAAGCAAAGAAAGCATTAAATCCAATGTCAAAAAGGAAAGCAACTGAGCATGCTGAGTATGAGAAAGAGACAAGTGTTTATTCAGTCCTTCTTTATAGCGTCTCCTCCGTTTTCTTAGCCCCCAAATTTGAAGTCAGACACACGTTGAGACACAAAAAACTCTACATCATATGTTTTTGTCAAAAAATAAAAAAGAAATCAATTCACTGGGATTTATACAAATAATTTGGACATTTAAACATCATTGCGTTTGTAGTCCAACGGTTAGGATAATTGCCTTCCAAGCAATAGACCCGGGTTCGACTCCCGGCAGACGCATAATTATATATATTTTTTCCTCTGCTTAATTAATATATATAACATTTCTTGAATGAAGAGTTAGCAGCAGTCTTCTGATTTGAAGTGGTTCCCGAGAATTTGTTTATCTATTCTTTACTACACTAATAATAAAAGTCATAATTAAAAAAAAAAAAAAAGAACACACATACACACTCGCTTTTCTCATAATTTATGGGTGGTTTAGCTTAGATTTTAAGCATACATTTAACGTGCAGTCACCAAAAAGATAAAAGAAAGGGAGGAAAAGAGGGGAGAGAATAAATACTTATTTTATTTATGCCCCCACCACCCACCCAATTATCTTAAAGAATAATTTTTTTATTTTTAGAAATTTTAAGATTGTATTCATAATTCATTTAAAAAGGTGGTAAAGAACTATTACAATCACGAAACAATCTAACATCAAAATTAAGACAAACTTAAAATTTAAACAATCCTTTGAATGATTAAGGTTAAGAATATTTGGAAAAAAAATCTATATATATTTCAGCCTTGCATTAATGACATTTTCTTTAATTGGATTGGATACATAATGACTTATATAAACCAAGGATTCATAGTAATCTCCATCCAATATCATCGACATATATATAATGACTTATGCCCATAACGGTAAACTCGATATGAGCCGTCCATGCCAGTTATCAACTTTGTTTTGGTGTTAAGGGCAATCAATATAGCTCAAGAAAACAGACAAAATCTTAGCTATTATTATTAGTAGACTATATTATGATATACTTAGAAAATTTAAATTGAATGTTGCAATTTTCACCTCCTTATTTTATATTTTGATATATTTTTAAAGATAAATTTATCTTTTTGTAAAATAACTTTTACTCTCCGTTTAAATGAATTTAGAGTATTTTATAAATAATAGTGTTTAATTGTATGAGCGTATATAAAGAATAAATTTTTTTTCTACATTCAACATCTGTCTATATTCAAAATGAAATAATAATTAAACTTAATTCAATGGATATTTTTGTCAAACATAGTGCATGGAAATTTTTAGATGTATTAAGATATGCAGATAATTTAGATATCTCATATATGTATTTATAAAGAAGTGCAAAGATGTGTTAACTCTAAATACAATAAAAAATAAATCTACATTACAATAGCAACTATAAATCTCAATTACAATAGACCTAATTAAATAGGTAAGTAATCAAAATCTTAATATAATAAGAACTAAAATCCTAACTAAGGAACCAAAATTCAAACTAAGTAAGTATTCGGTATTCAACTCCTATCTTTATTTCTTAGCCCCAAAAAAAAAACTCCGATCTTTATTTGGATGGAATGACCCAAACATATTCCGAATACAACTCTACCTTCATAACTTAACCAAGCCAATTGTTTTTCTTGTTTGATTGGAAAATTCAGCACACATGGCTCTCCAACCCCAGCGAGGGCAACCCACAATGCCATCTTCTCCAAAACCACCAATCCGTGAGGATCAGGTTCTTCCCCTCACCACCACAACCACCACCATCTCCTCCACCACCACCACACACAGAAAGAAGCTCACTCTCATCCCTCTCATCTTCCTCATCTACTTTGAAGTTGCCGGTGGCCCTTATGGAGAAGAGCCTGCAGTACAAGCTGCTGGACCCCTTTTCGCCATTCTCGGGTTCCTCATCTTTCCTTTCATCTGGAGTGTCCCTGAAGCTCTCATCACTGCTGAGCTCTCCACAACCTTCCCCGGCAATGGCGGTTTTGTCATCTGGGCTGAGAGAGCTTTTGGTCCCTTCTGGGGCTCTTTGATGGGTACCTGGAAGTTCCTCAGCGGTGTCATCAACATAGCTGCCTTCCCAGTTCTTTGCGTGGACTATATGGACAAGATAATACCGGCTTTTGGATCGGGATGGCCTCGGTACCTTGCCATCTCTGTTTCAACTCTGTTTCTTTCGTTTATAAACTATACAGGTTTGACTATTGTGGGTTATGCTGCTGTGTTACTTGCTATTGCTTCACTTTCTCCATTTATATTGATGTGTTTGATTGCCATTCCAAAGATTCATACTCATAGGTGGCTCAGTTTGGGCCAAAGGGGTGTGAAGAAAGATTGGAACTTGTTCTTTAACACCCTCTTTTGGAACTTGAACTTTTGGGACAATGTTAGTACTTTAGCCGGAGAAGTGGAGAACCCCCATAAAACTTTTCCGGTGGCTCTTTTCGTTGCGGTGATTTTCACTTGCTTGGCATACTTGTTCCCACTTTTTGCTGTGATTGGTTCTGTCTCTGTGGATCAAACTAGGTGGGGATCCGGATTTCATGCTGAGGCTGCTGAAATTATTGCTGGAAAATGGTTGAAATATTGGATTTTAGTTGGTGCAGCGTTATCAGGAATTGGTCTTTTCGAAGCCCAATTAAGCAGCAGTGCTTACCAAGTTCTTGGCATGGCAGATTTAGGCTTCTTGCCTAAGTTTTTTGCGGTTCGGTCAAAAAGGTTTAATACCCCATGGGTCGGAATTCTGATTTCCACCATGATCACTCTTGCAGTCTCCTACATGACCTTCACAGATATAATTTCATCTGCAAATTTCTTGTATAGTTTGGGCATGCTATTGGAATTTGCATCCTTTATTTGGTTAAGAAGGAAGTTGCCGGCATTGAATAGGCCCTATCGAGTTCCAATGAAGCTGCCAGGTTTGGTGGTCATGTGCTTGATTCCATCTGTGTTTTTGATCTTTGTGATGGCTATTGCTACCAAGACTGTGTATTTGATTAGTGGTGTGATGACTTTGGGTGGCATTGGATGGTATTTTTTGATGAAATTTTGCAAGTCTAAGAAGTTGTTCAAGTTCAGTGTTATTGAAATTGAAGAAGGCCGACAATGACAAATTGTTTGGTTAGTTTGTGAAATATATCTAGTGTCATTGTATTGGGAAAGCTGAATCCGTATTTTCGTGAATTTTGCGTAGTGGTTCTTGGTGCTGTGCTGGTTTGAGAATGCATGGTTGAATCTCTAAGTTGAGACCCGCTTGATCAACGCAAAATTTGTTTTGAGTAAAACAGTTCAATGCTAATGAAATTTAAGAAGAATGCTGAATGACATGAACAGAGGATGGCTAACTATCGATGCCACAGTTCACACACACACAATCTTTACACGCATGATGCTGTCCTTAAATCATACACACTTTGCACTTTCACCTGCTACTTTGTTTAGTCAGATGATGCTGTGATTTGGTCCATAGCACAAAGATATAATTAACATTGTAGTTGTCTAACATGCAGAAAGGCTCTGTCTTTGTACTATTTTAATTTCATGGCATGTTTACGTATCAGTAATGGGTATTGGAATCATTCCAATTCATTCTTCAATATCAAAATTTAGCAAAGAAGAAAAGTCATATATTAATTTTTGTAAGAAATCAAGATCCCTGATTGAAAGATGACTTTCGATTGAAGTTTACCTTGTATAGCTGATTTTACTTGGACAGCACTTCCTTTCCTTTTAATCTGTGTAATTACCTTAGATCTAGGATCTAGAGATTCTTTCCTTATTGTAAATCTTAAGGATTGTAATATTTTTGTCAACTTTGTAGAACGAATCATTACAGAAAATATAGTGAGACTTTGTTATATTTCTCCGTAAAAAAACTGCAATACGCCAATTTCTGAGCAAGACCAATTAGATCCCCACACAATCATAAACAGCCTGAGCTCTTTCCTCATTGTCCAATTTTTCTTCTTCCATTTTGAAATCAAACCACATCTTTGATTTGCTGAGATTCATGAAAAGGTACCAGGCAACACCAAACAGAGTCATCAATGCACTAACCAAATAAACAGCTTTGGTGGCCACAGCCAACACATAGACCAAAAAACCAGATGGAATCAAGCACATAACCACCAGCCCTGGCAGGCCCATTGGAACTTCAAAAGGCCTTTTCAGAGCTGGAAACTTCACCCTCAACCAAAGAAAAGATGCAAATTCCAATAGCATCCCCAAGCTGTACAAGAAATTGGCAGAAGATATAATGTCTGTGAAATCCAAGTAAGAAACAGAAAGGGCTATGACTGTTGAAATCAGAATTCCTAACCAAGGGGTGTTGAACCATTTGGACCTTGCCCCAAAAATCATTGGTAAAATTCCCAAGTCTGCCATACCTAAAAGTTGGTATGCACAACTACTTAACTGGGCCTCGAACAGTCCAATAATTGATAAAACTGCACCAATTTCAATCCAGAATTTCAGCCATTTCCCAGCAATCATTTCCCCAGCAGAAGCTAAATACCCATCAACCCAATCTTCTTGGTCAAGTGGAATAGCACCAGTTGCAGCCAGGAGAGGAATTACGTAACCCAAACATGTGAGAATGCCAGCAGAAAAAAGTGCTTTTGGGTATAGCTTTTGGGGTTCTTCTACTTCACCAGCTAGAGTACTAGCATTGTCCCAAAAATTCAAGTTCCAAAATAGGGTATTGATAAATAATGTCCAATCTCTTTTAACACCCTTCTGACCCAAACTGATCCATCTGCTTGGATCAATCTTGGGGATTGCAACCAAAGACATTATTATAAATGGACAAAGTGACACAATCCCTAAACCTACTGCAGTGTAACCAACTATACTCAAACCAGAGTAGTTGAGAAACGATAGCACCAAAGTTGAGACAAATACAGCAACAAAGCGAGGTAGGCCAGAAGAGAAAATGGGAATTACCAGCTTGAGATAGTCTACACAAAGAATTGGATATGAAGCCAAGTTGATGACCCCACTGAGAAATTTCCAAGAGCCCATGAGGGAGCCCCAGAAGGGACCAAAAGCTTGGTGTGCCCAAATGACAAAGCCGCCGTTGCCGGGGTAGGCGGTGGCCAGCTCAGCCGTGACAAGGGCCTCAGGGATGCTCCAAATGAAGGGGAAGATGAGGAAGCCAAGAATGGCAAAGAGAGGACCAGCAGCCCCCACAGCTGATTCTTCACCATAGGGGCCTCCAGAGACTTCAAAGTAGATGAGGAAGACAAGTGGAAGAAATGCTAGCTTCTTGGGATTCTTGGTGGTGATTTTAGGTTGTGATTCTGTTTGTTCTTGTTCAATAAGGGATTGGGAGCTTGTGGAAAATTCTGAGGCTCTCATGCTTTGCATCTTGTTGGATGTCAATCAATAAAATTCATATTCAAGTGGTGGTTTTGCTGGCTTGGCTTTTTGTTGTGCCTGGGGGACCCAAGATTTTGAAAGTTAGTTGGACAGAATCTGAATTATAGAAGGTCAAGTTGCTTCCAGATTTTCAATTGCACTATTCAATACATGGATATCTATATATACTGCTTATGAACTTGGTTTGCTCAAATTCAGAGAAAATGATATGTGAAAAGCTTGTAAGTGGTCCTTACCTTAGGATGGGGGAGAAAAATGAAAAAGCAATACAAAAGCAAAGCTAACACGCAAATATCTGCATATGTTTCTATCTACAAATCAATAATATCCACACGTTTCATACTTTATATATGTATATTATATAAATCTGTATCATATAGGTAGTATTATACATGGACATATTAGCATAAGATATTTATTTCTTTTTTTGTCTTTTTAAAAAAATTTATAAATTAGTGCTACTATTTTTACCCATGTTTTAAAGAGAAAGGTGTATATTTGAAGGGTAATTTTCTATTGTGTTCCATTTGTGCGTAAAAAGAGAAAGTTTAAAGGAATAGAAACAACACATTGGAGACCCAAAAAAGAATGAAAATAATATTGCTAAACATGGAATAAATTTGAGTTGGTGTTTTTTCCCTAAGTCTTTAGAAGACATTTTACAAAGAGGTAAGTTGTCTTTAAAATTTTAAAGATAAAGATAGGTGGGGAAATAAGACATGGGATGAAAATAACAACACTCTTATAAATATGCCCGAGTTGATTTATTTCACTGCTCTTTTAATTATTCATGTGATATATACCTTTGCCGACAATAACTTTGAATTTGAGGTTTACATCTATACCAAAAAAAGGGGTTGATCACAAATAGTAATTGTGATAAATTTCGTTTTAGTACTTTGAAGTTTATTGAGTTTCAACCTTTATTATATGTAGTTTTTTTATGTCTCAACTTCATACATAAAATTAAATAGATGACGTAACCGTAATTATGAAAGGAACTATGTGTAATTCAAAATATTAATTATCTAAGCAACTATAGAAAAGTGAATTTAGTTTAATTATGTCAAGATCACACTTATGACGGCCAATGATGATGAATCAACAAGTATGGGCGTATGATAAGGATAGTTTCGATCTCTTGGACCACAGGAGTCCAAGAGATTATGGTCACTCACCGTTGGATATTAATTTAATAGTTAAAAAAAGTTTCTTAAAATGAGTGCAAAAGTAGTGAACCGTTGTATTTATATTCAAAGGTGAGTGACCACAAATCTCTTGAACCCTTATAATCCAAAAGATCGGGATTGATGATAAGGATATAAAACCATGAACAAGAACGGTAAGAAAATTGTTGAGGGGTTAGCCCTTGATATCAAACAACTAACTTGGAAGTTGGAACTTCTATGGAGATGATTTTCAGACCAAAAAGTACCAAAGTTCAAAATCCAGGCCTAGACTGAATATATTTCAGCCCAAAGCAACCTTTTGTCTTTTGTCAAACCCACCAGCTAATCCGAGGCCTAATGAGTTTAGCCCAATAGGTTTATATGAAGCCCACTGAACTGAAGTTTGGGTCAAGCTCTAGCATGAAGAACAGAGTCCAATCAGTTAAAAAAAACTGAAATGGATTTGATTGTTGGTCTGGCAAAATTGAGCACAGAAGCGTTTGTAGTCCAACGGTTAGGATAATTGCCTTCCAAGCAATAGACCCGGGTTCGACTCCCGGCAAACGCAATTTCCTATCTTTTTTTCCTTTAGTTGTTGTTCTGATTTCTCATTTCTCATTTTGAGTGATGAATGAAATACACAAAGAGGCAACTTCTGATGGAATAAACAAATATCTCCAATCAGAAAAGCTAGTTCAGAATGAACCGCGCCATCGAAATGAATAAACCATAGAAAAATGAACTTTGCTTGCTAGTTATATATACTCAAATGGGGTTGTGATTAGGTGACCAAGTATGTACATAATATGCAACTGTTATGAACTTGTAACAGAAAATGAAGGAGATGCAGTGTGATGGTTCAAAGCTCTCTGTTTGGTGCAGCCCTATTTCTTAAGCTCTCTGTTTATTTTTTGTTCTTCTTCTTCTTCTTCTTTTGTTGTCTAGGCGCCCAAGAAATTTCTGAGAAAGAAGCATAACCAGTACAAGAAGAGAGGCATGAATGGGATGGGATTGAAAGTAGGCAAGGGTTGTATCCATGTTTTGAGTTAAATCAGAAGTTTTGTTGCCACATGAATTTACCAGCTGCTAAAATATGTACTTTGGAATATTATGTGTATGTGCATGGAAGTTGTGATGGATTATAGTTTATAGTACAAACTAACTCTTTCTCACAAGTGACAACAATGTACTGGTACAAGCAATTTCCAAGAAACTAGCATGCTCAATACAAACTGCAGAAAGATTGAGTATAATAATTTCATACATTTTGACAGCATTTGTTTCATGCCACATGAACCAAGTTATATAGGCAACTAGCCTTCCAATCCAACCACCACCAACAATCTCGGAACCCAATCACAGAACTATACACCACCCACATTTGAAAATTTTCCATTAAAACATCCAAGAAATCCCAACAAAAGAAAAAAGAAGAAGAAAACACCATGAAAGCCGCCAATTCTTCTCCAAATTCAAAAACCATTCTTCCTGAAAATGAAAAACAAGAAGCGGTACAAGAACCTCCAATGTTTAGCACCACCAAGATCAAAAGCAAAAGACTATCATTCATCCCTTTAGTTTTCCTCATTTACTTTCAAGTCTCTGGTGGCCCTTATGGCACAGAGTCCATTGTTGGCTCTGGGGGGCCTTTCTTTGCCATCCTTGGCTTTCTACTCTTCCCAGTCATTTGGAGCATCCCTGAGGCCCTTGTCACTGCTGAGTTGGCCACGGCCTTTCCCGGCAATGGTGGCTTTGTCATATGGACTCACCAAGCCTTCGGTCCCTTCTGGGGCTTCCTTGTTGGTTTCTGGAAGTTTCTTAGTGCTGTCATAAACTTATCTTCCTACCCTGTTCTCTGTATAGACTACATTGATCCAATACTGCCAACTTCCTTCTCACCCTTGCCTCACTATTTAGTTATCTCTGTTTCAACCATGTTGCTCTCTGTTCTCAACTTCATTGGTTTGCCTACTGTAGGCTATGCTGCAATATCTTTGGGGGTTTTGTCATACTTGCCATTCTTAGTAATTTCTGTTTTTGCAATTCCCAAGATTGATCCTAGCAATTGGGCTGTTTTAGGCCAGAAGGGTAGGAAAAAAGAATGGCCATTGTTCTTCAATTCCCTGTTTTGGAACTTGAATTGTTGGGACAATGTAAGTACTTTAGTTGTAGAGGGTGTTAAGAAACCCTCCAAGACATTACCAAAAGCATTTCTCTCAGCTGGGTTGTTGACTTGCTTGACTTCTTTGATACCCATGCTGGCTGCAACTGGGGCTATGTCCCTTGACCTAGATGACTGGGTTGATGGGTTTTACACAGTTGTTGGAGAAAAAATTGTGGGGAAAAGGTTCAAAAAATGGGTTAGGATTGGAGCCTTTTTATCTGGCATTGGTGTGTATCAGTCCCAATTGAGCAGCTGTTCATACCAGCTTTCTGGCATGGCTGAATTAGGCTTGTTACCGAAACTTTTCGGTGTGCGGTCCAAACGGTTCAATACACCCTGGTTGGGAATTATGATCCCAACAGTGATATCAGTCCTGGTTTCTTACATGAATTTCAGGCATGTCACATCCTTGGTGAATGTTTTAAACAGTCTGGGCATGCTAGTCGAATTTTCAGCTTTTATTTGGTTGAGGGTGAAGTTTCCAGCTGTGGAGAGGCCCTTTAAAATTCCAATTACCAGGCTGAGGTGGTTGATAGCAGTGTTGTTCATTCCATTTGGGTTTTTGGTGTACGTAATTTGTGTTGGCACAAAAATTATATACTTGGTGATTGCTGTGCTGACTGCGGTTGGGATCATTTGGTACTTCTGCATGAAGATTTTCCAAGCTGCAATGTGGCTTGACTTCAACCATGTTGTGAAAAAGCTAGCAGATTATGAAGACTTTGGGGGGTAAGTTGATTGTGTTGAACTTGTTTGTAAACCTCTTCATGATGATGATTTGCATGCAAAAATACTGACTCTTATCTTTTCTTCTTCTTTTCCTGTGTTGCTGCAGCTATTATGAACGAATTCTGAAATAAGGTCGTTTTCAGTCACATCCATATTTTGCAATTGTTATTGTGAAGAAGATCAAATCAAATGTTTATTTGATTTGATGGATCAAACGTGGCTGACTGGATGTACATTTTAGTAAAGTTGTCGAGTTTGACGTAGTAGTATTATTCCTTGTTCCTATGTATAAGTTATCAAAAAAATAAAGTAAGATGCATTTTTATTTTATGAGTAAGATCAATGATTACGTATCCATAATTATTTGATGTTGGGGTCAACTGTGCTGGAGTGGAATAAATTAAACATAATAATTCCCATAAGCATCTATAGCTAATAGGTTTACCACAACTTTAGTAGAGGCTTTCAAAAAGTTTATATCTAAAGCCACTCAAATTTGACTCATTCATTCTAAACAATATTAATGCATTCTTATTTGTGTGGATTAGACTTGAGAATACTTATTTTAGTTTGATTGATTTGCCAAATTAACTAATGGCATCGTTTGTCACAAAAACGTTGAGGAATACAAATACTGCGGAACACAAACATTGAAGATTTGAAGCTAAGACTTTGAACTCCATAAATATGTATTGCCCACAAAATGAATTCCTCTACTTGAATTATTTATGAGGTTGATGGTCAAGGTGTTTGTCAATAAAATTAAGTGACAACATAAATGAAGTCAAACACAATTATTCTTGAAACGAAGCCTCTAAATGAAACTAAAAACTCATGAGATCTACAAACGGAATCTAGTCTAGTTGAAAAGGGCATTGATCTGTAAACAAGAGGTCTCAGGTTTGAACCTCATGGTATCTCGATTGTGTGTGTGTGTGAGAGAGAAATCTCATCCCATGTAGGCTATAGTTTAGCAAAAATACTTACTTGTAACAGGAATAACACTGTTTTGCTATTCCCGGCCAATAACACAATAACACGTGGAAAAGTTATCCTACGTGCCATTGCGTTATTGGTCGGAGATAGCAAAAAGAGATATCCGCATTGCATGAGAGTTTCTCTCATAATTTAGACTATCTCTTGTACTAAAAAAAACACTTATGAGATCTTTTCACAAGCATATAGACAGTTACTCCACAATTCTTTTTAAAACAAGAGTGGATGAAACTAACAAACCTAATCTTAAAAGCACATCTTCCCTTTAGTTAATGAGCCCACACAAATCCAATTCACCATAAGCGAAACAAAACAAAAAACTATTAAACTTCACTTACAATAACCAAATCATATCAACCTGTTGCTAAGCCTCAGGTCTCTCTCACCAAAACATATAAAACCACCCAAACTCTAACCATTTTCTCCCTCTTTGAATCCTAATGGAAAATTCCATAGAGGGGGGAGGAGGAAAAAGCGTCACTGCCCATCCTCCTCCTATTCTCTTCTTGTCTTTTTCTTTTAGGTTAGTAAATAAGTCAACTGATGCGTTTTGAATCAAAAGTCCCTTGTGGTGGTTTCTTCTAAACCATGGTTAGATTGAAGTTTCCCATCACCCATTTTAGTCTATGTTCTCAATCAAATCATACTCCCAAAACCCACTTCTTAACGACGCTCATGTTCTCTAAATTTGATTTTACATCGTATTTGACAGAAGTTGCTGCAAATCACCTAATTGTTATTTGACAAAATTGTTGTTTTCGTTTATTTGTTCGCTCTTATGCGCAAGTAGATCGTCGGAAATCATATTTTCCTCAGATATGTTATGGATGCGGTGGTGGGTGTGGCTACGACGGTGCTTCTTCAAGTGGTGGTGGTAGGGTTCGTTTAGGCTCATGAGTTATTTTAGGGTTTTGGTTATATTGGATTTGTGGGATTTATTTGGGCTTATTGCTAATTGTAGTGATGTGGGCTAGTAGTTTTAGTGCGGCTTTTGTCTGCGTTAGTTTTGCTTTCAACATGTTAGTTTGTTGCCTTTTTAGAATTAGTATTTTAGACATCTTTTTAATGTATTTGATTGTACCGTTGAAATTTATCTAAGTAACTATTTGATTATTTAAAAGAAAAAAAAAAAAAGTCTCCTTCACCAATTGAATTAATCCAAGATTCAACTGAGTAACTAATAATAACTAAGAAGGTGACGCCAAATTCAAACTCATCATCCTCATCCTCATCTCCTCATAATAAAATAAAATAAAAAATAAAAAAAATCTTGAATTATTGATTGAATTCTATAGACACAGCAAAAAGACATTTATCCACTTATCCGCCACGTGGCAAGCCAGTTTTACCCTGATAACATCACGACCTCCCGTGACATGCCATGTGTGAAAAGGGACCCAGGTCCTGTCATGTCCAATTGTCCATTGAACTGGATTGAATCATAAAATCATTCATCCCCATCCCCATGTGCGTACAGTTGTCCATTGAATTTGATTTGCATTATGCGTTGCCCCCTCCTTTTTGGCCTCATCCCATCCAATCCAATCCAACCCCTCCTTTCTTTTTCTTTTTTTCTTCTTTTCTTCTAAGTCACTGACCCTTATCCATCCTATAATCTCTATTTTTTATCAACTAGTCAAAAATCATCTATCCCTTATTGTGAGCCCACCGCCAGATTTTAATAATATATATTTTTTGGAAAAAAATCGCCTTCCAATCCGAAACAGGATTTTTTTTCCCGACATCCCCAGTGCAATACATACAGTTTTTTCATCCTAACTGTATCTATATATGGTCAAATGCCCAAACTTCATGGCCGGGGAAAAGCTAACACACTCACTCACAAAAAACAAAAAACAAAAAAAAAAAACTAGTTTGCTGCAAAAGTTACATCTTTGCTTTCCTGCAAAAATTGCATCTTTGCTCTGCTTCAAAGTTCACTTCTTTGCTAACATGTGGAATCTTAAGTTGACTCAATTGCTTCCGGGTCTGCCTGAAGAACTCGGGCTCGAGTGCTTGACTAGGTTGCCTTACTCAGCGCACCCAGTTGCTTCCCAGGTCTGTCGTCCATGGCGGACGCTATTAGAAAGTCAACAATTTTATCATCACAGGAAGAAAAATGGCCACACCCATAAAGTCGCATGCTTGGTTCAAGCTCTTCCTCATGAGCCCCTCGTATCAGAATCAGACGGACCCAAATCCAACGACTCTCCCAGTTACGGAATCGCCGTGTTTGACCCGGTGAGTTGCTCTTGGCAGAGAGTCGACCCGGTGCCCAAGTACCCAAATGGGTTGCCTTTGTTTTGTCAACTGGCAAGCTGCGAAGGGAAGCTTGTGGCGATGGGCGGATGGGACCCTGTGAGCTACGACCCGGTCACCGACGTGTTTGTGTACGATTTCACAAATTCTCAATGGAGACAGGGCAACGACATGCCGTCCAAGCGTTCCTTCTTTGCAATCGGGTCCTACTCGGGTCGGGTCTACGTGGCGGGTGGGCACGACGAGAACAAGAACGCGTTGAAATCAGCGTGGGTTTATGATTTGAGACTGGACGAGTGGACTGAGTTGACTCAGATGAGTCAGGAGCGAGACGAGTGTCAGGGGGTGGTGATTGGGGACGAGTTTTGGGTGGTGAGCGGGTACGGCACGGAGAGCCAAGGGGTGTTTGAGGGAGGCGCTGAGGCGTTGGAGTTCGGGTCGGGTCGGTGGAGGCGGGTGGACGGAGCGTGGGAGGTGGGCCAGTGCCCGAGGCAATGCGTTGGGGTTGGGATAGATGGAAAATTGACGAGTTGGAGTGAGTTGGACTCGGCGGTCCGAGTTGGAACGTGCGGAGTGACGGTCGGGGGTGGGACCCTGGTGATGGGGTCGGAGTACCAGGGGGCAAAGCAAGGGTTCTATATGGTAGAGGAAATGAAGGGAGGGCAAAATGGTAAATTGGAGAAGATTAGTGTACCTGATGAGTTTTCTGGGTTTGTTCAATCGGGTTGCTGCGTTGAGATTTGAATTTTTAATAGGACATGCGTGACATGAGCATATATGTATGTATGATTTTGGGTTAAATTATTTTGAACGGAATGGGTACATATAGTTTTGTATCTTATTTTTCTGTTTTATGACTATGGATACCCGCATGACACAAGTGGCTTTTACTTAGGGCCGGTCCATTAATTTTGAAGGATCTGGAAAGATTTTTTATGTTTAATGTGATATCTTATGTTTGAATTCCCCTTTTAATATGTTTTTGTCAACAAAAAGAAAAACCACATGACACATGAAACTCATATTTGGACACCATGCCCCTTCGGTTGAGTGAATATGCACTTGGACAAAGTCTTAATATGTTATGCAACAAAACGAAAAAATCAGTTGACTTGGGATTTGAAGTAGTGATTAGCTAACACGCTCTATTATTAGTCACACTCACATATGGCCGACCTGTGTTGGCATGGCGACAAAATAACGGACCCAAGAATTTTTTAGCAGAGGTGAAATTTTGAAAGGCTATAAACTCTTTGTGAATTAAACATCTAAAGTTTTTTTACTTAGATTGACCTTAGGTCCTTTTATGCATTCATATCATATATGAAAAATTGTTTTATGTAAAAATATTGACTAAGTATGAAAAATGATTTTTCAAAATAATCATTTTCTCAAGATAATTTTTGGCGGCTTTTATTCCTTATACATCAAATAAGAAAACTTGATTTTATGGGATTTTATTATGAAGTATATATTAACTTAATATGCCATCATTTTTAGCCTAAATCGTATTTTGCACTAAAATCGATTTTTCATATTTTTATTTTCTAATATTTTTATTTGAATCCAAATGGAGAGTACTTTCTTATTTACATTGTAAACTTAAGTAAATGAAGTAATATAAAAATAAATGAAAGTAAAAGGACAAAGACATTTACTTGAATGCTGAAAATGGAAATAAGGTAATCTGTGCATTGTGCAACTGTGCACCACCACCAGCTGAGCAAAGGGACAATTTGAAGTATCTACAATGGTTTTTCTAGCGAGGGGAGGTGCCGCCTCAATAGTTACGCCACTTATTACAGGTAGAGTAGAGAGGTAGCGAATTTAGCATTCTTTTGTTTTCAACAACATGCACTTACTTATAAAGGACGATGAGTTGACTCACCTTATCCATCAGCGACCCTATTCATAAGATATGTGCAACCGCACAAGGCCTCACCAAAATTTTCGTTTGCGTGTAAAGAAAGTTTTTGTTTTACTTCTCTTTATTATTCATAAACTTTTGGTCTAATTCAGTAAAAATAGGTATTGACTTGCATATCAGTATTCTCGAGTTCGAACTTCTTATAGCACCTTGACAATGTGTGTGAGAAAACCTCACTCTCTTTGCTAACTTTGGGGCGAAAAAAAGGAAAAAAAATGGATGGATATATCTTCACTTGTAGTTTTTGGATGACGGTGGCAAGCAAGTTTAAGGGAATGGGGTTCTAAATACACTTTGGGCCAACTGAGGGTCAAATTCAGCCCTAAGAATACCTTGAAAGCCCATGCATTGGCCCAGCTGTTTGGTCTTTCAGTACAATATCATCAAGATGAAAGGCAAAATGTAATAACCCAAAATAAAATATCTAAAAAGTAAGGATTAATATCTTCTAGCGAAAAGACAAGTTTGCCCTCGCATTATTTGATGGGGAAAATTTGACTTTTTAATCGAGAAAGAATTTGGGAATTCCGCTTGCGCCGTTGCGTAGAGCACGGCGAAAGGAGTCTGTAGACACGGAGTAGACCCGAATCGGAGTAATAACGAAGAAGATACGATCAAAACACCGCGAAGGGCAAAATAGTAATTTGGTCAAAAAGTCAGATTTTTATCCCTTCTCTCTCCTCTCCCCCGTCAGTTTCTCTCTCTTCCTCTCTCTCTCTCCCGTCGCACCCCAGCCGTGCGACTCTTCACCTTCTCGGCGACGGCTCGGCCACCACAGGCCGAGCTGATCTCCGCCGTGGGTACCGACGGCTCCACCTCCCTCTCGCCTTCAAGACCTGACCGACCTCCACCCTTGGGCCGCCCGGAGCTGGTCGGAAAACCATGATTTCCGACGGATGTTCACCCGAGTTTCACCGATCTTCCAGCTCGAATTTCTCCTTTGTTTCTCCACCAAATCAATCGAGTAAGGTATGGTTTCTCAGCTATTTTTCGTGTTCTAGCTAACGGATGTATGAGTTTCGATCAATTTTAGCTCTAAAACGATCAATTTTCGACTTGAATTCTGGCCGAAACTTCGGCCAGCGAAAACTACTGTTTCTGGTCACTTTTTGGGATATGTCCAAGAACAAAAGTGACTCCAAATGGGGTGTTTTATTTAGGATAGGAGTTTGGAGTCTTGGTTCTGAGATTTTTCGGCCACCCGGTATCGCTTTAGACACCCGAATCTGCCCGCGCGTGCTGGGGCGCGTGGGCGAGGGTGGTGAAGTAATTCTGTGCAGTTTTGTGATCCTCGTGTCGTCACGAGCGCGTAGGATTTCGCGGATCTCGATTCGGAGTCCGTTTGAGCCCCGAACGGATTTTCCATATCGCGCGATCCGTGGGTGCAGTGTCGTTAAATCGTCGGATCGCACTGAATTTCGGATATGTCGGTCTACATGATTTCAGGATCGTGTAGGATTCGACGGATTGCAAATCGGAGTCCCGGATACTCCGAAATCGCGAACCCTGGGGCTAGGGTTTGGAGTTTAAGCGATAATGCGATTTTGGCCAATCCGACCGTCCGTTTCGGACCAAATTCGTGGAACATGGTTCCTTCTCTGTAAGGAACCTTCAGAGAAGCCCAGATTGGCCATCGGAGACCGTGGACCCACGGGGTCCCGGATCGGCCGATCTGGCATCTTATCGCTTAGTGAGGCTTCGGGCCTCTTAAGACCGTTCTAACTATCTAAAAAGCTATTGTGGGCATAGGAGTAACTTAAAAATTGAGCGCACGTATTTCTAGGAGCCGGGGGTAGGGTGTTTAATTTAAATTCTTTTTATTCAGCAGTTTATTGATTTATTATTCATGGATAATCAGGTACCAGAGGTCCAGTCGACCCGCATGAGGGACCTTCGAAGGGTCCAATTAGCTCGGACCATCAGTGAGTGGACTTTCTTTCATGAATAATTTTATATAAATGAGTTATATAGATGATTTCTATAAATATGATTTCATAAGTGATTTTATATTGATTTTATATAAATAAGTTTTTATAAATAAGTTACCTGAATAAATTTCAGTATTTGATCTTGAATAAGTGATGTTACCTGTTTTCCTAGCGTGAAATGTAGCGTAAATCATCCTTATTTTTATATTACTCAGTTGAGCAGTAAATTTGAGATTGGTGATTCAGAATAGCAGCTTAACTCAGATTTATCAGATTACAAAGAATTATCAGGTTTTTCTAAAATAGTTGTTTTAGAACCACCATGTACCCGCCTTTTATTTGGTGATTACCCTCAGACGGACCGATGTCTACGGACATCTAGTCTGTTTACAGTTTAGTCAGTGCACTTGACTTTGCCTCACGAGTTTCGGGGACGCTCGGACCGTGAGTGCCAGGATTTGCGGCTCGGCAGACTTGGTGTCCCGAGACCTGCCAGGATTGCGGCTCGGCTGACTCTGTGTCCCCGAGACCTGCCAGGATTACGGATCAGGCTGACTACGGTCCCCTGCATCCTGCCAGAGCGACTCGAGCTTACTTGGTGTCATCGAGAAATCTGCCGGCAGATCAGGCTGATCATAGTCCCCTGATTTCGCCAGTTTGCGGCTCGGGTAGACTGCGTGGCGCCCGAGACCTGCTAGGGGAATTGACGGATATGACAGGGGTACAAATAAGTGGTATTTTCAAAGGATTTTGAGTTTTCTTTTATTTAATTATGACTTTCAGTTATTTTATATCAGTTTCTTGATATTCGCACAATTATATCTTTACATATTTGTTCAGTTATACGAGCACATTCATTAGTAGGTCTTTACATGCTCATTTGAATACCTTGCATTAAAATATAGACAAACCCTCGATTTAGATCCTTACTTAATCTTAAATGGGGGTTATTATATTTATAAAATTGTTTTCAAGAACATTATTTTTGTCCACTCACATTTTCAACCTGTTTTTCGCCCCCAGATCGTAGAAGTGCGCAGGATCCACCACTGGGCCATTCCAAGCTTCCGCGCCACCAAGTAAAGTAGAGTTATGTAGAAAAATCCCTGAAACCCCGTGAACTTTAGAAATTGCTTTGATATCTAGTTTTAGTGGAAAAATTGAAGCTGGCAAATATTTGTCTATCCTATTCTGGCAGTTGGTGTGAATTTATTGAGTGTTTAACAGGTGGAAAATTTTGGGATTGGTCAAAATACAGGGGAGACTCTGCCGAATTTTCGGAGGTGTCAGACACGCACAGGACTTGGCTCGAACTCCAAAGCGGAAATTGGGTCGGGTCCTGTCACAAAATACCAAATTTGCAGGAATTTTGAAGTCTCAATACTAGGCCTCATCATTTGGCCCGCGGGCTTGTGGGACGATAGGGGCCCGCCAGGCCCATTGGAAAAAAGCCCAGTCCGGCTCGTCTTCGGCCAGGCTAGGCTTGGGCTTGCGCTTGGGTGTCTGAAGCTCGGTCCGGCCCATAGACCCAGCCCGATTAAGCCCAAGAAAGCTTGGCCCGGCCCGCCCACAAAAGCCCAGCCCGTTAGGCCTGCATACATATATAATTATGTATAAATAAGAGTTTAAGATTATGATTATATCACTTAAATCACATATATACTTTGTTTCATTTCATTTACTTTTCTTTACTCATTCCTAGTTTATAATTGGATGATTAGCACATTAATTTGTGTCAATTATTAATACAACAATTATATATATAAATAAGATGAATAACATATCATATCACCAAATATAATCATATTACGAAACATAATCATACAACCAAATATAATCATGTTTTTCTTGAACACATCATCAAACATTTACATATTTATTTATACCATCCTTTAAAAAAAAAAATCTTTTTGATACTTATTATTTTTTAAAACGTATTATGGTCTAATTATGTAATAACCTCAAAAATAATACTTGTTTTTATTATTTTTGTAGAAAATCTTATTAAGTTGTGTGACTTTATTGGGTATTTTATGAATTTGGTTTGATGTGAAAATATTGGAATTAAGTGAGTTTAATCTCAAATTTACACTAAAATGCCCTTATGATTAAGTTTATGATTTTTTTCGAATGAAGTAGGCCCGTTTCTGCCCGGCCCGATGGGCTTTATCAAGCCCGGCCTATGGGTCGAGCTTGGGTTTTGAATTTTCTAAAAAAACCCGGCCCGGTCCGGTTCGATATTTTCTTTCTCCTCTTTAAAGTCCAGCCCGGCTTAAGCTCGTTAGATTTGGGCCGGGCTAGCCCGGCCCTGCCCATTGACGAGCCCTACTCAATACTCATCCATTTTGTTGATCGATTGGATTATTATACTAAATTTAATTAATTTACAACTAAGAACTTATTTAGGTAACAGAAAGCTAAAAACAAAATTTCCCAAATCTTAATCCATATACAAAAATACAATGCATATGTGTACTTTTGAAATATATATTTTCTTAAACTAAACTTGAAAATAGATATAATAATCTCCACTAAAAATATGTGTAATTATGTAGGACAATTCATCATACATTAAATTACTTTTTTATAGTCTAAACTCAACACATTCTGAAATTACCTGTTGGATGACTGAGAATACCTAGAGAGAGGGGGGATTGGGGTGAATAGGCTACAGTCCCGATCTCTTGGACCACAGGAGTCCAAGAGATTATGGTCACCCACCGTTGGATATTAATCTAATGGTTCAAAATGATATATATAAATGCAATATGACATAAATGATTATTACCCGATTCAAGTCATAAATGAGTGAACCGTTGAATTTACATCCAACGGTGAGTGACCATAAATCTCTTGGACTACAGGGGTCCAAGAGATCAGGACTGGAATAGGCTAATACAATATTAATAACAATAAATAAAAATAGACTTTCGAAGCATGATTTATATGAAAGTAAAGAACACGCAGATATTTATTTTACGTGGTAAAACTCCACCTCTGAGGAAAATCCACAGGACTCCTTAGTCTAAAGCAAATCCACTATAGAATGAAGATTAAAAGAAGTACTTACACACTTATCTTAGACGCAATCTAGATAAAGTTTACCGACTTCTTCGTAACTCAACTTCTGTCGAGGGATGATCTTTGACACTCCTTATATTGAACGCAATAGTAGTCGCGATTGCTTTAAGCTTGCCGGCGGATAAATGCCACAACAGTCTTGGTGCCCTTAACCGTATGAGTCACCGACATGCATATGAATGCAATATAAATGATAGTAGAATTTAAAAAATCACCAAGCAAACAAGGAACACTTGATAACTTATTTAAAAAAATATACACATTAGTTTTCTCTTGAAAAATTCAATATGCTCATAAACAAAATACGTTGAACCCTTAGAAAAGAAAAACCAAACGTTTTATGCAAGGCAGGTTCTCTCGCTAGAGAGAAACTCATGGGACCACAATTTCTATTCAACAATGACTCTAAAACCTAATCAACTATCACTACCAATCCTGAGGCAATATGGTCTCTTTATTAAGACGTCAAACAGAAGATGACATACCAACATCTACTTTTATGAAGAAACATTCATCTCCTAAAACAAGTTTATTAGGAGATAAGCATGGTGCACGTCACTCTAGAAAACGCTAACCTTTTAACTTAAATTATAATGACATTGAAAATAACTTCACCTATAAATCCTATTGTGAATGTATGGTTATGTCATGATTTACTTGAAGTCAAGTTTCTCATATCAGTCAAGTCATGCCTCGGAAGTATGAGATTGAATAAGTGGTGCCAAAACGTCCAATAACAATTCTCCACATACTAATTTTCAACCTATGCTAAATCTAGAAAATGCCAATACAATTTTCGTACTAACACATTCCCTGCTAGAATTTAATACCAAAATTTCGTTAATGTCTTTCGTTTTGCTAATCTCATAAACTTAGGTGTTGTGTTTGATTAGTGATGCACGTCACATCATGTAGAGGTTTGACAAGACAAAATAAATGTAGGACATGAAAATCTTATGTGACGCAATTTTAATAATATATGGTAAATTACTCAAATGGTGCTCAAATTTATACCCGATTTATATTTTGGTTTCTAAACTAAATTATTCATTCAAATGGTCCACCAACTCTTTATTAATCGGCACTTTGGTCTTACTGTTACATTTTTTGTTAAATTTAGTCATGTGAGCAGTACATACTATATTTGTGGGGGTAAATAAGACTTTTGACAACTAAAAAATAAAAATATATGATTAAAAATTAAATAATACAAAATTTTATTTATTTTTAAAATTAATTAAAAAAACAAAAAATAACCACCCCCCATCCTTCCTTCTCCTTCTGCTTCCCTTTCCCCTTGCGACCCCCTCTACGACCTAGCCCCCTATGCGATTCGAACCTCCATCATGTAACTATGAGATATTGCAGCCATCGAAGCTGAGGTGATGCCCTCACAACTGCGATGCCCTCCCTCTTCTTCTCTCTCTCTCTCTCTCTCTCTCTCTCTCTCTCTCTCCATCCATGGTTATATTAATAACTCCATCCATGGTTATATTAACAAATCTGCAAATAAATTTGCACAACTATTGCAATTAAGCCTGCAAACCATAGTCCGAAATATCGATAATATCGAGGATATTTCGGTTTTTTTGAATCACGGATATTTCGGAACATATCCATGTACATATCGTATAAATATCGACAATATCGACGATAATATCGGAAAATATCGATGTCGATAATTTCGCTCACATTTCAGCAATATTTTGTCAAAATATCGGTGTAATATCGCTAAAATATCGAAAATATCGATGTGAAGGAAAAAAAAGTTTTTTTAAAAAAAAAAGGGAAAAAGGGGAAAAAGGGGAGAAAAAAGCACAAAGGGGATATGAACCCCTCCTATTTTACTCCTCCAACACCTTAAACACCATATCACTTATGTTTTTGTGATAGTATGCTAAAATATTTATATTTATATGGGTGGTATGTTAACAATTACATGCAAAACTATTTTGGGGATTTATCATTTGATGACTACTCTTCACAATACACTTACTCTACACATAGAGATGATGAAGATAGTGAAAAATTTGAACCTCGTAGGAACTCCATGTGGTACTAAGTCACTCATGTATCTTACCATGCAATGTACAAAGTGTAAAATATTATAGTAAATCATTATATATAAATGATTACGGTGTATTTAATCTTTTTTCATTAATTATTACATATTTTTTACACTCATAGTGTTTGCCCGCTTACTGTATAATCAACTTAAATTAGTTAAATCCATCATGCAATGCATTTCCTTCTAATTTTTTGTGATAAACTCATAGATAATTGACTAAATAAACATTCTCCAAAGTTTCAATAAAAATTTCCAAGTTTTTTTTACAATTTCCGTGGTTTTTATTCAATTTTTATCGATATCGATAATATCCCGATATTTCCATCGAAATTTCCATATTTTTAGACTACCGATATTTCCGATATCATCGATATTTTAGACCTTGCTGCAAACTAAACCAAGAACCACCACCTCCAACCACACGAACCCACAACCCAAAACCCCAACCTCCACGAACCCAGACCCACAAAACCCATCCCCTCCCTATGATTTTCTTCTCTCTCCCCCTCTGCGATTTTCATCTTCCTCCATCTCCAGAACAGAAAGCAAGCTCTAAAAGCCTTGAAATTTATTCTGTAATTGCTGACGAAGAAGGCCTGAAAATTCATTCAATTCAAACTCTCTCACTCTGTCTCTCCTTTTTTTTTTTTTTACTCTTGTTTTCAAGGTTGTACATGGAGGGAGGGGAAGATAGGGTGGGCTATGGGGAAGAGAAGATGGAGGCGTTGGAGCAATGGGGCAATGGGGCAATGGGGTTATCGGGTTGGGGGTTGGGGGCTGAGAGTTGGGAAATAGTTCTTATTTTTATTTTTAAAATTTTAAGTTTTTTAAGTTTTTAATTTATCTACTATTTTATTTAACTGGATCATTTTACCCTTATATTTGATGGCAACATTGACAGAATGTAACGGTAGGACCAAAGCGTCGATTAATATAAAGAGTTGGTGGACCATTTGAACGAATAATTTAGTTTATTGACCAAAATATAAATCATGTACAAATTTGAAGACCATTTGAATAATTTACCATAATAAATAAAGTATAATATTTTTATATACGATAACATGAAGCACCCGCGATCACCTACCCCTAAACCTAGGAATAACTTCTCCATAACACCCCCCACCCCAAAGCTCAGATTTCATCAATGTGGCCCACTGAATAATGCATGCATGTACTGACATCCAGTCGCAAACCCTAAAAAGCATGCTAATTGCTACCCGAGTTGGTGAGTAATTGTTAATTAAATAATTAATAACACAACTCACGTATAAATAAGCTCTGTTGCCACTTTACTTGATCACAGAATTTTCTTTAACCTTTTCCTCAACCTCCACTAGACTATTTAGAGGTCAATCCCAAAATCATACCAGAGAAAAAATGGTTCCAACCATGGCCAGCCCTTCAGGTATCACCAACTTTGTTATAAACAATGGCAATGGAGTTAAGGGTCTTTCAGAAATGGGTCTCAAAAGCCTTCCAAAGCAATATATCCAGCCCCTTGAAGAGAGAATTAGCACTGCGAGTTTTGGGATAAAAAACTCCGAAGAGACTGTTCCCATAATCGACATGTCAAACTGGGACGACCCGAAAGTTGCAGAAGCTATTTGCAGTGCAGCAGAGAAGTGGGGGTTTTTTCAACTTGTCAACCATGGGGTGCCCGTTGAAGTGCTTGAGAAAGTGAAGGAGGCAACTCATCGCTTCTTTGAGTTGCCAGCTGAGGAGAAGAGTAAGAATTCGAAAGAGCGTTCGTGTTCGAACAATGTCCGGTTTGGGACGAGCTTTAGCCTTCAAGCAGAGAAGGCTTTGGAGTGGAAAGATTACCTTAGTCTCTTCTATGTTTCTGAGGATGAGGCCTCTGCACTTTGGCCTCCTGCCTGCAAGTAAGCTTCACTCACTATTATTAATGTCTACTCTGTATATACAAAATATTATAAAAACTATTTGTAGCACATTAATTTGTATTGACTAATAATTATATGCATGTATATATATGTTTGCAGGGATGAAGTGCTTGAATACATGAAGAAATCCGAAATTCTCATAAAACGACTCCTAGAGACGCTAATGAAGAGATTAAATGTGAAAATAGACCAAGCAAAAGAAGGTCTTCTAATGGGATCCATGCGGATTAACCTCAACTACTACCCCATTTGCCCAAACCCTGAGCTCACAGTTGGAGTTGGCCGCCACTCCGACGTCTCAACACTCACCGTCCTCCTTCAAGACCAGATTGGCGGCCTTTACGTGCTAGGCGGCACCGACAAGAAGACTTGGATTCATGTCCCTCCGGTGAAGGGGTCGTTGGTGATCAACATTGGTGATGCACTCCAAATCATGAGCAACGGACGATACAAGAGCATCGAGCATCGAGTGGCTGCGAATGGAAGTAAGAACAGGATTTCAGTCCCCATATTTGTCAACCCGAGGCCGTCGGATTTGATCTCTCCGCTGCCGGAAGTGCTTGCAAGTGGGGAGAAAGCAGTGTACAAGCAAGTTCTGTATTCTGATTATGTCAAGCATTTCTTCCGCAAGGCTCATGATGGGAAGAGTACGATTGAGTTTGCCAAAATTTGAAGTTTTACTTTATATGCACTATATGGGAAAGCAATGTTGTGTGAATAAGCTTAGTGATCAAGGTCTTAGAAATAAAAATGTTTGTACCACATAGGAGTGGCTCATGTGAAAATGAGATGTGATTAATAATGTGATTATCGCATTATGTAAATGCATATTTACTTTCAGATAAATTAATTTTAGTATATTTGGGAGCTGTTTGATACTCCAACAAAGTCATTACATACTCACAAGAAGGAAATTGCACTTTGAGAGTGCATGATAACTTTTTGGCGAATTGCTGTAATATATAAACTATCGGCTGGATTAGTAATATTACAAGACGGTGTGATAATCACACACACACACACAAAAAAGTATCCTACTTTTGGTAGGTGAACCACTAACATGGCTATGTGCAGTGACAAAGCTGGGCTAGAAGGGATGGCCGCCTGACATGATTAGTCCGCTGTTGGAGTACCTGCAAGAGTGGGGAGAAAGCAATCTGGTATTTTGATTATGTCAAGCATTTCATGGGAAAGGCAGAGGCTCGTGATGGGAAGAGTACGATTGAGTTTGCTAACATATGAAGATTAATTAATTTATGGTACACCATACATAACATAACATATCATCATTGTTGATGGTATCATCAGTGAATATGAATGTGATACATACATATATCTAACATATATATACACATTTATTTATTCGGGCCTTAACCAAAATGCAATGAATATGCTTCCACTACATTCTGCTCCGAACAGAGAGCTCCTGCTTCATTTGGTCTCTCAAAACTCTTCTTAATAACTTGTTGGAGGCTGTTCGAGGAAACTCTGCAACAATCTTGACATGGTTCACCTGTTTAAATCCATCACAACAGTTGGAGAAATCACATAAACAACTAAAAATGACATGAACCAGGTTGTCTTTTGAAACAAAACACAAGCCAACTGGAACATCACACCATTTTACTCCTTTAAATTGTGAATTTTGAGCTTATGTTTCCATGTTGAATAGATAGAGAATGTTAAAAGTCAAACCTTAAACAAAGGGTTGAGGTTGCTTTGAATTGCTTTTGAGAATTTCGCCTTTAGCTGGTCTGCTTTGGAGTCAAATTCTTTCTTTAATACCACATATATAACCAACTGTTCAGGACCCCCATTCACAGGTGCAACACTGACTGCAGCCGTCTCCAAGACGCTTTCATCAGCCCGGTCACAGACACGCTCAATTTCAATAGAACTTGTCTGAAAATCAAGAAAGATTGAAAAAAAGTATATCAATTTAAAGATAAACAGATGATCAAGCAACCCAGGCTCATACTTGCTCATTCATATATGACTTAAGAATGCTTCAGCATCACTCATCAAACAGAGGGGGCAGTTGAACACGTTACCTTGATTCCTCCGAGGTTCATGGTATCATCAGACCTGCCTTGAACAATGAAATGGCCTCCAACAGTTCTTTTGAGTATGTCTCCATGTCTTCTAAGGTGCTGGAGATACATACGCCAAATCATAGAAAAATTCTTGCTTTCATCATAGAGTAATTGAATTGACGAACATGAAACTTTACAGTGCACATCTAGAACCCGCGTTCGAATGTATTGACAGTTACATTTAAGCATATAAAGAGGTTCAAGTATCGTAAGAAAGGCAGTTCTAATCATACCATTCCATTGTACATTGGCATTCCCTTGAAATAAACTTCTTCATGATCAGCATTTAGCAGTCTATCAGTTGCTCCCATGTATAGTGGGAACAAACCTACTTCCCCAACACAAGCTTGATCCTCTGGCTGTCACGTTGATCAAGAAGATAAAATATATCAATGAGTTTGATTTTGTTCACATTATCTTTGACCACCTGTCACCCATCACCCAATGCTTCAAGAAAAACATATCTGCCGAGCTGGCATGATGTAATCGAGCGACAGGTAGGTGATTGTAACAATTAAAGAAACTGAACCCCTATTAAAAACCAGCTAAAGAATGTGCTTACATAAGGAATTCCATGTTCATCAAGGATGACAAAACCTGTGGTCATCGACCTTGTGCTAAATGCTCCAAAAGCTTGTGGCTGCAGTGGACTTCCCATAATGTAGGACGATGAAAGCTCTGTGCCCCCACAACATTCAGTGATGGGTTTGTAATAAGCACGGGAAGTGAGCCAAAGATCATCATCAACGTTTGAAGCTTCACCAGTAGAAGCGAATGATCTGCACACAACCAAGTTTAAGTCTTTTTTTTCTTGGTATTCATACAAATAAGTTTATCTGAAGTTTACATAGAAGATTACTTTATCTTTGTCCAATCTAGGCCTTTCATACACTGGGTATTCTTCCAAGCTTTTACTAAGCTAGGAACTGTACCCAAAATAGTGACTCCTGCATCCTGAAAAGATATAATAGAAAAAAATAAGGTGTTTGGATGACATATCACTTTTATGATCTTTAAGAGCTAAGTGAGTTTTTCCAATCTAAGGGTATAAAAAATAATGAATTAGGAGATTATTCCTCATTGAGATCTTTCATTTTATAGCTGCAAGCAATACATGCACCTTTCATTTTTAATATCTTTTAATTGAACGAAGTAAGCTCAGCTGTTGAAAAGAATAGAACTTGTATTAAATGAACTCATTGAGAAGAAGTATGTAGGTGTCACCTGCACAAATTTTCCAAAGCCACGACCTAGAGGAGATCCATGATACAGAGCAAGAGTTGCACCAGTTAGAAAGCATGAGTAGAGTAAAATTGGACCCATAACCCATCCTAAATTTGTGGGCCAGCAGAAGACATCTCCAACTTGAATATCAATGTGAGCCCATGAATCAGCAGCACATCTAATTGGTGAAAGATGTGTCCATGGAATAGCTTTTGGGTCTCCTGATGAATGCGAAAATATAAACTGAAGATCAAGATGAAAATGAATTTTAAAGTAGAGAGCTAACAATAAATGTTGTCCTGAAAGCAATTTCTTTACCTGTGGTTCCAGATGAAAAGAGGATATTAGTTGTGGAGTCTATTGGCTGATAGACTGTAGAGTAATAATTCTTTCTGCCAAGAAAAGAACACCATTACAATGACATTGAAATTTGTTTAAAACTACACTCATGGAGAAAATGTTTAAGCTTTTCTGGATAAACTCAGCAATCTCTCATTGCATAACAAAGTCTTAAGTGGCCCAATCAATACCTTGGTGTACTGATTACCTTGGATTGTGACTGACACTAGAAAGAAAATCACTCCAGGGTAGATCCTGTTCTCTTAATTGAATGCCTACATTGCTCCCAATTGCTGGAAGCACAATAGCTTTACACGAGGCAGCCTCTGCAACCCGACTGCAAGGAAAGAAAAATCATAACCCAAACATGTCACATTTCACCAATGTAACAATTAAGTTATGGTGACAAAAGCATATCCCTCTTTATCAGGGCTCTTCTGGGGTTAGACTAGCATTCAAATCCATGATTATCACTTTAATATCACCATCCTTGAAAGAAGACAGATGTAGAGACTAGCATGATTTGAAAGGAAGTAGTATCTACCTGTAGAGAGGAAACTTTCGACCTCCTCTTAGTATGAAATCCTGAATACAAAGTGAAGGTAGGAATCATTTCCAAGACAAAGAACCATAAAAACAGACTGCAAAATATGAGAAGCAGTAAAATAAAAATCGTACTTTAGGTCACTAAATTATGATACTAGATGAGTATTGTGCGAACTTCATTTTTAGTGCGCAAAACATATATAACATGCCTTGGCAGCACTTTTGACATGCTGACATTGCAATAGTTTAGCAAGTAAAAAAATTCCCAACAGAAAGTAATCAGGGGCCGGTCTAGTTTACTTTGCTATCCTATAATTTTAAAGGTATGGTTTAACTCATCAAGAAAAATTCACCTGGGTAAAGACGCCCTTTGCTTTAGACACACGCAGGCGAGTTGCAATTTCCTTCACAGCAAAACTATCCGCTATTGATACAACAAAAAATCCTGCTAGTACAATTGCCAAATATATGATAACTGCATTGACTGTCATTGGCATGTCAATAGCAATCGCATCACCCTTTGAAAAGGTTGTATCCAGTGCATTAGCCACCAGCCTGTCAATTATGTTGTAGACAAAATCAACAAAGGAAAAAAACTACAGGATATTATGCAAACAAGGAAAATAATTTGGAAAGATTAACTAAACACGCAGAACGACTAGATGCGTCTGAGATAAGTCATAATCAACACTTACAGGCAATGAATCTCAAAACAATTAAAAGAAAAAGCTAAATGGTACAGGGCAAATCAAATAGGAGCATACATTACTTGTTCCCGAAGTTCCTTTAACGTCATATGATTAACAGCAGAATCATCACACCCTTCATCCCTCCATATAACAGCCAACCTATCATCCTCTTTTCTTGGATGTCTGGTGGGTAGCAAACAACATTCGGCAATATTCAATGTTGAATATGGAAACCAAGCTCCGCTGGGTTTGGATTTGTCAGTCCTATCTAGAATACACTTTGGGGCATCTCGAAATGAAACTGAGAGCTCTTTCAGAAGAATTGACCAGTAAGCCTAATAACCATATACACATAATGAATTATAATAAGAGCATAGTTCCTTTAATCAAAACACTGGAAAAGACTTAGGATAAAATGAGTACTTACCTCAGGATTCTGAACTGAGAATTTCTGAAAAAGGCTAAAACTTGTTATGGGATCCTTATATGATGTTCCTAAAAGTTCTGAACCATGCGCTTCCATCAACCGTCCCAAGTTTGTATGTCTAGACTGGTATCTGACAATAGAGAATAACAGGTTCAATTATAATTGTGAAGCAAAAATGAAAAGTAGCAAGAAGACATTCCATGTCTGCAGAATTATT